>NC_132927.1:5472500-5522500 GCF_047675955.1 Chlorocebus sabaeus
ATATAGATACTTACATACATAAACACATAAATTTAACTTGCTAACAGTTCTTGCCATTACCTACCATTTAGGTATTTCTTTGACATTTAAATCTTTCTTTTATACTGCTTTACAGTCAGATATTTTTTGGTTTTATTTTCTTCTAACATCTGCATTTTTACAAATGTGTTATGTAAGTGGTGCAACTAATGCTGCGCTTAATTGAAACATCTTTTTGTTTGTGAAATCTTGAAGTAACATATTTCATGTTTTCTAGTGCATACTATTGCCAAATATTTGAATCTATTAGTATTGCTAAATATGATTTACTTTGTGATTGAAGGTAGAAGACAAGGATCAAACCTATAGAGAAAACAAAGTATCATGCTTCCATAAATTTAATTAGTGTTGCTTCATGACATTCTTAGATTGCCTTTGTCCTAGTCAATGCTAATTTGTATTGTACTGAGCTTCCAGATAGTAAGTATCTCAGAACCAGTGCTTTATGCATTTCTCCATTTTGACACTTTTGGGAAAAACGTAGTTTTGAAACTATTTCTCACCTCTTCTTTTTCTAATCTTATTCACCCCACACTCTGTACCACGTCCCCCAAATACGACCAAATATTGACTGACAGCTTGAAAGTGCTAATCGAATCATTCCCAATCGTATGTATTCAATATGTTGGCTTTAAAAAAATTGGGAACCCAAATCTTTCATCTAAGATCATTCCTCAATAGACAGATTTTTAACCAGAGCAAATTCAAGTACAGCTTTCAGACCAGTCAAACCCAGGAGACAGGCAGGAGGTCTGCCCTTCCTCAGCCGTTCTTCTGTCTGCATTAGCTGTTCTTGCTCAGGCTCCATCGACCTGTCAGAGCCATCACAGTGATTGACTGCCCCGGCAGATGTGCTGCTATAACAGGTAACTTGATCATCCAGACCCATCTGTCTCTAAGTCCTCTTCAATTCACACTTTGAAAAATATTAGAGGTTGGGAGGGGTTGAATTCTTTGTTAGGATTTTTTAGAAAAGTAGGCTATCTGTATTTCACAAAAGGTTACCCTCTAGTGAGTGAATGGAAATGTATTGCATTTGAGCTTTTTAGTGAGATGAGCTGCTTCCAGGGCATCTTACTATCAACATTTTAAATTGGCCAACAAGATCTGGGAGAATTTGAAAACCTGATTTCCAAAACACAATCTCAAGTTAAGGACCAATTTAAAAGAATAGCCATGATAATAATAGAATGATGTTGCAAAGATAACAGTTTCCGTGTGTGAGTGAGACAGATGGGCTGTCTGTGCATAGAGAGGAGGGGAATCTCATGCAATGGGAGCAGTCCCGTGTCTTCCCTTCAGTGCCCATAGCCTGGCAAATGTTGTGACATCATTAAGCTGAACCGCTGATTTCAGATGAGTCTGGAACAAGAATGGGCAGGGGTAACTCAAGCTTCATGCTGAAATGTACTTAACTAATTTACTAGTGTCACTGTTTCTGATAATTACTTTTCACCAAAATATTTTGCTGTGCTTGTGTGCAGAGCATTTCATTCTATAAGTCAACACTGTAAGTGTAGAGCTGCTCAGGATCTATCAACAGCTTCTATTAAGAGAGAATATAACCTTGGTGAGACCGGTGGCTAACATTTTTCTATTTCTCAGTAAAGTCTACTGCCTACTCACTATCAAGGGATGAACATTGGCTGAAAATGACATGGTTCAATATCTATGGGAAAGTAACATACTATAGCAAGCATGACAAGGTAAAATGAATGACAACTAGCAAAAAAAAGTGAACTTTTTTTCAAATAAGACGAACAAAATTATGCTAAGTGTGCACATAAATAACGATACCTGCAGAACCCGAAGAAATACATGAGCAGAGAAATATATGAACAAAGGCAAACTTTCCTTAATAGAACTCATTTGCAATTCTTTCATAGGTTAGCCCTGTGAATGAGAATATGCCAATATTTATACTATTTCTCCAATTCAAAACATTAACAATAAATAAATTTTCCAAAATCTTCTTTCTTGGCTAAAGAAGCTAAATTCTGTTTTTGGCACAGTTTACCACTTTTATCTACTGGTAAGGTCCTTCATGGGAATGAAAGTATTTTTTCTTCAGATAAGAAATAGAAAATAAAACATTTTATTATTTTAAATTAGCAATAACTATTCTTTCATCCTTTTTGTGGCCTGAGGATCAGATTTGTTATTGACGTTGCTTGAAAAGGCAGAGATGATTTGAGTAAAGCTATCGAGTGCTTAAAGGAGTTATCTATCATATAAAGATTTGGCTGATTAATTCAGTTCAACTGTGCCCACTCTTCTCTATTCCTACACTTCCAACCCAAAGTGAAAAAAGTCACATATCTGAAACACAAATCCACCCAAAATTTAGAAAGAACTGAGAACATGATGGCACAATTAGAAAAAAATATCAACACTGTCTTGACAAAAATTATTTTAAAAAGATTTCACCTTTTTTTTGTAATTAAAAAGTTAAAGGGGAAATTGTCACTATTTTAGTAGTGTTTGTCATTGTATACTGTGCAATTATTTGCTCCGAAGACCTTATAGATGAAATGGTATTTCTAGACCACACATATCTTCAGTACTTGCATGCCATGGAATCAGATCTGTAAGTATCCTGATATGGAACAAGAGATTCTTTTTTAAACTCTTGCATTTTCATCCACTTCACATCATATAACTCACATTCTTAAAAAACGACTGAAGATTTTCTTATTTCCATGTGGTTCCTGCTTTCTAAATTCTGTTGCTTGTTTTCTCCTTGGAGTTCTAAATGTTGCTTTAACATCTTTAGGTGTGATATAGATAGATTTAGAGTGATGTAGTTAGCAAGCCTCAAGCTGCAGCTTTTAAATACATTTGAAAATCTTCTTTTGGAGGAAAACAAGGCACTCTTATGGGAAAGTTACACTTTATTTTGGAGGTACCTCTTGCAACTTTTCATTCCAAAGGTGCTGAATTTACTATTACTATCAACACATAGGTAATTAATCTTCCATCACACAACCTTTTTCATGTGCAGCTCATCAAAGCTAGTTTATCCTTTGAATAGCTTAAATCCTAAATTTTAAAAAAGAGGGACTAAGGTCTATTTACCAAATCAAATTCAGTTGAATGTTTGAGAAAGTGTCCTTTTACATAAGGTTTATACCATATGATGTGTTGATCTTCTGGAGCACAATTTGCCTCTGTGTTCTCCCATGTAACTATAGGCCTGCATTCATCTCAACCCTGCCCTTGTAACATTTTTTTTCAACTAATTATATCCATAGAAAGAGTTTTGTGTAAATATGGTTTTAGCAGTTTATAACAAGAAAAGTGGCTTTCACTTATTTTAAGTTCAAGTTCTGTATATTCAATTACTGTTAACAAGCACTCCACCTACTGGCTTACGTGATGCCAAGCAAGCAGTCCGTGATACGAAGCAAATCGGCAGTAGTAAAAGGTATTTCCAAGTCTGCGATATGAACGGGACCTCAGCTTTATGATCGTCAGTCAGGGTCAAGTGTGACTGAATTGCTGTTCACCAAGATTAGGATGATTCTTGGTATTTGTGTTGGCTAAGTGACAACCTAATTGTGAAGAAGATTTCCAACATCAGTTTGTCGTATGAGGGTAGGATGGTTCACTGAGAGGTGGATTTTTGCAACCACAACAAAGAAGGGGGAAAATCACATTCCAGAGCATCAAAATACCTTTCATGCATTTTTAGAACAAATAAAAATCAGTACAAGCATAAGAATAAAAAGTACTTTTGTCCAAAAGAGTTCTTAAATTAAATAGGATATTTATTTTTATAATGAGTTAGAACTATAGACGTTGCATATGGTTATTTCTTGTCCACCAATATGCCATTTTAAAAACTGTAATATTGCAGTAGCAGCAGAAAAATACGTGCTTGAAAAACTTCTTTGACCATTGCTTCCTACCCTGTGAACTTTTTAGCCTAGTGGTCTTAGTAATGACTAATTATATGACAGACAAAGAGAGATTAGTATTAGGCATTATAGTGAAATCTAAAGAAATTGAACCAGCTCTATTCCACAATGTCAATATAATGTATAAATCATAACCTTCTGCCTACCCCACCCACCACTATCCATCTTGACATCTCTCTTTAAGGATAGCTTACTATGTAATTATTGCCACGGTGCCTATATTATGGTATGTTTGAATGTGGCAATAAACAATATAGCAATTAATGTGAAATAATACAAGAGCAAATCAAGGCACACTGTCTAGATATTGAGGCAAAGCAGCAGGGACATTGAAAATAAAAGCTTAATGGGCTGTGGTATGGAAATGCGTTTCCTAATATTGTCGTAGGGTGTTATTGTGAATAGAACTGAAAAAAAATGTTGATGGCAAACTGTCTAACTATATAAAAGGTTTCTTGGGGTCAACTGTATTTTATCTCCAAGTTTCCTGCTTCTCCAGGATTAGTGAAGAATAATCATACACTTTCAATAGCATGGGAAGGTCTCCTGACTCCAGAAACTCTTGTAGTTTGCAGCTAAACCAGGATACAATATGGCACTAAGTAATAGAACCTATTCTGGGTTGATGAATGCTTGTGCACTGATGCTGGAATAGCTTTATAACTGCTTTAGTAAGAGCCCAGTAAAACTGCATCCCAGATGCATGAATTTCTCTTTTGGCTTTGCAAAGGAAGTGTTCACAGTTAGGGGGGATAAATCAGTTCCATTAAGCATTTACCCTGCAAAACAGAGATTGAGGAATCTTAGCACATGACGACACAACAAAATTTACCTGACCCTTCCAAGCTAAGGAAAACAAGACAGAAGGTCCTCTCGAGAGGCTGTATCATATATATGTTCTAAGCCTGTGCTGCCCATATGTTCAATAGGACTGTTGAATCTCAAAGTTATAATAATTTGCAACGAGGTGCCAGAACCAATTATTAAATATCATATGATCCAACAGAGATGAAATAAAAATATACAGGGTCGATTTTACTGGCTTTGACTATTATAAGGCATTTAAAGTACTTTGAATTTACAGTTTAACTTGAGGGTTGTATTAACGACATCCTTATGCTAGAATTTTGTTCCCAGCTGAATATGATAAGCTCAATGCAGATGGCATACTTTTCCAAGGACAAAGGGAGTCTTGGCCTTATCCTTTCTTTTTGATTTGTATATCAACTCAGGAAAAGGAGATATGCTATTATGATATCTTCCACTAATGTAAACCTTTATTCAAAAGCGCAAATGACAGCCAAAAGTACAATTCAAGTGAGAAAAAAGGTAGTGTGTGATAGTATCACAGAATGATACAATCTCAGCCAAATCGCTGCCTATAGTGTAGAAAAAGGAGACTCTTAGTCTTCAGTGTAAACAGTCATAATTTATTTACCATGACATCTCTAAAACACGAATGAATAAATGTTTTAAATACTGGTTCTGGTCTCAAAGCCAAGGCCAGTTCTTTCTCCCTGATCGCTGTGAATCTACCCTCAGCGAAATAAGAGATGTGGATTGGTGGTTTGCCACGAGTAAAGTGAGGTGCTCAGAAAACGAGGTTTGTTCTGCTACTATTATTTCAAAAGCACGAGTGAGGCGTTCAGTCAAGTCTCCAGAATCAAAACAAGATTGTTCTACCTTAGTAACATGTTGCTGGAATGAAACCACCTCTTTGAATGGATTTTCTTGAGAATCAAAGTTGAAAGGCAAGCTTTCTCTCCATTCCGAGCATAGTGTGTCTGCTGAGGCCTCGGTATGATCAGTTTAGGAGATTAAAGCCTGTCTTCCCTTGGTCAGGGGAGCACTGCAAGCACAGGACCGTGTTTGTCTATGTATGTTTACAGCACCTGTCAGTCGATACATGAGAAACAAGAAGAGTAATGTAAACTGATCCCCCCCATTGTTGAATATTTAATGCAGTCCACTAGAAAGAAAAGCACAAACATTCTACTTTTCCAATGCTTGTCTTCCATGTCCTCTTCTAATATTCTCTTGAGAGAGGTGGGTTTCGATCCTGGTCAGGGCAAGTACCCACTTATTTCAGAATCCTCACTTTCTTGTCTCGGCTTCCTTCCTGTCTCCTAAAATGAAATTTATTTTATTTTAGCCACCTCTGAGCATACTTGTGTGTATATATTTTCAGGAAAATTGGATTTTCCATATAGATTTTTAAATCAGTTTTCAGATCAAGTTCAGAAATATGTAAATTGTTGTGTTGTTGGACCAGGCAGGAGTAGAACATATCCCTCAGATGAAGAGCACCCAATACTATAAAGTGATCTTAAATGAGAAAACTAGTGTGTAAGTCAATTAAAATGGCCAATAATGGGAAAACAAGTGCCCATTCCAAGAGCAATTGTAAGACATTTAACCCAAGGAAAGTTGCATTATACATTTTTATTAAATTGAGGCTGTATTCACACTTATTGTGGTTTGAAATGTGAACCAATATTTTCTATCTTTGGTTTCCTTGCTTTAAGAACTCTTAATGTGCATAAGATGTAATTCATAATATCATATGACTGTTTTAAGTTTGCAAGTTACTATCTCGAAAGTTATAATTTAATTTAAATGGACAAATGCCCATTAAACTATTATGCTCTCTCATAAAATCGTATCTGACCTGAGATTAATGTAACAAGACTCTGCAATTCCTAAGACTCTTGATTCTTTGTCATTTTAGCCTTATTTACAATGCAACACAGTCAATTTTAAAGAGCACTATCATTTAGCACAATATAAAGTATTAGCTTTCAAAGATGTATTCAAATCTTATTTAAAGCTTAGATCTGCTATTTTTCAATAATCTTTATAATAAGGAAAAGAGAAAAAGATTAAGGTCCTAGTAAAAATAAATACACTTATGCCTACTCCAATCCTTCCTGAAAGACATACAAAATTATATTATTAACTCTTAAAATAATTTGTAGATAATCTGCAAATATAGATCTTGGGAGAGAGAAAGAAGAAAACTTATGTAAATCTAAAATGCATAATAGGATCTGTAGAAACGAACTCCAGCCACTTTCCAAATGGAGGTCTTCACATTGAGAGTGAGGATAGTGCCAAGTACAAATAAGAAAAAACAAAAAATAACAGAAGAAAAACAAAAGGAAATGTAATAAAACTCTTGTCTGAACAATTACACTACTCTCACTGGGGAAGTGTTACAATCTAAAGTGGCAACTTGGAAACTCCAACATATCTATATGCTAATTTCCTAGCATCTGATTGTATTCCAGTTTTTATCTGGGCCACCCTGAAGGGTCTGACTTCCTTTCAAGCTATCAGTTTCATTCCTCCTAGCAGGTAATCCCCATGAACAAAAAGATTAATAAGTATAAAAAGGATTGGGATAAAACATAATAGAATTTCATGGAATTCCGTCATTTTGTGCCATTATATTTTGTTAATGTTAACAATAGGTTTTGTATTTTCAATACTTAACCCATGACAGACACAATGCTAAATGCTTTTAGGACATTATCTCATTGTATTCTCTCAGAAACCTTCAAGTATATATATAGCTTGTTTGTTTGCTTTTTAGATGGAGTCTCTCTTTGTCACCAGACTGGAGTGCAGTGGTATGATCTTGGTTCACTGCAACCTCCTCCTCCCAAGTTCAAGTGATTCTCCTGCCTCACCCTCCCAAGTAGCTGACACTACAAGCACGCACCACCATACCCAGCTAATTTTTGTATTTTTAGTAGAGACAGGGTTTCACCATGTTGGCCAGGATGGTCTCGATCTCTTGACCTCCTTATCCACCCGCCTCCCAAAGTCCTGGGATTACAGGCATCAGCCACCACGCCCGGCCCCTGCAAGATATTTTTGTCTGTTTCTCAAATGAAGTAGTTGAGTCATAGGAAGACTCAGTGAGTTGCTATAGGTCATAGAACTAGTAGTGGCTTAGAGATTCCTGCATAAATATGCCTAACTCCCAGGTTCATACTAAAATCTCTGCTCTGTTCCTTCTCTAAATTTCAGTCCTCAGGAATTAGCCATTTAGTGTTGAAATTGGAAATGCCACATAATGATGCAGGCACATGATTTACTTCCCAGCAACGGGAATGAAGTCACAATAGGACAACTTTTAAGTTCTGAGGATAAAATGAACTAGTGTCAGTATAGCATGTAACATATAGAAGGGGTTCAAATGTGTTGCACATGATTATAATTATCATTGTTAGTAACGAAGCCTCACAAAATGACATGGGCTTCAATTTTATCGTACATATAATGAAACCAGCTCAAGGGAAACATACAGTGTCTAGGAGAGGGAAAAAAAACGTTTAATGATGTTACCCCAAGCAGTTCCTTTCATTTTGACTTCCACAGTTTCATCTTCGAGCTCAAGAGGACCATGTGATGTGACTCATCATGGTTGAACGGATTGTGTAGTTGGGAGAACAGAGAGCAATACTTCCTTTTTGCTTCTACCAATAGTACACTCAAAGAGATGGAATTTGAAGCGTCATCTTTTAAATGAAACATTAAATTCAAGGATGACAAGGACTTATAATCCACTAAGGTTTTCTTTAACAGATTATAGTTTGTCTCAGTGTTTGTGCTTTATTTAAATTAACCATCAAAAATTTCTCTATTTCTATTTCTCTCTGTGTGTGTCTCATCACTACTACAAAGAATGTGTGTATGTGATTCTTTAAAAAAATTACGTCTATGGTAAAATGACTAACATTTTATTAAAATAATGGTAGAAATGACTGCCTAACATGGGTAAAGCAGAAGAGAATGAGATATTTCTACATTTTGGTAAAAGGGAAATTTCGATCCTGAATGTAACAAGTGATACAGAAACATAAACTTTTATTATAAATCACGTACGATAGTGATTTGGCAAGGTAAGGAGATGAGATGAATGATAGAAAAGTTGTAGAAAAGGAAATTTGTGGTTCTTATTTCAAAAGTTGATTAGGTAAGCAGTTATGAAAAAATTAATTGTAGTAGTAGAGTATTTCTAGGCTGTAAAGAATGTATTGGTTCATGAGTGCCACACCCTAGGAATGATAGGTTGTATGTTCAGTGATCATAGAGTACACTGATTCACTGAAGGAAGACACTGTCATATGTGAGGTCATTGCAGACCTTTCTCAGTAACAGAAACATAATTGGTTCTGTACATGATTAACAGTTTTCTATAATTTCAATACACAGATATTTTTAAAGATGATTGAATTAATACAAGGATTTTAGCAAATAGAATTTAGATTTTCAAAATATGTGTAATGATATTTTTGAAGTTTAAAATGTTTAGAAGAATCTTAGTCTAAGTGATAAATGTCATCCCTAACTGAACAAATTAAACATTTGTGGCATAAAAAAATTTAAGATTAGAAGTTACAAAGTTCAGATGAACAATTTGTTTCTGTGCAAGACCAAATGAAGGCACATGCTTCATTACTGTATGTACTAAAAAGTCAAATTACCTAATAGTTCTGAGAGCAATTATTTATGTCAGTGACAGAACATTAACCAAGAATTTTGGTCTGATAAAATTTTTACCAGATTGCCATTTTTTCAAAATTGAAGATATTATTAAAATGATTATTCACATTAATTTCCCTCCCCCTCTTAACCAAAAAGTTACAAACAATATAACCAAGAAATCACACTTGGATCATGGTCTGTATTGGACTATCCCAATGTTTTCTGTGATTTGATCTGTATAAGTTATCAATAACTAAAATGATTTGTTTGGAATTAAGAATTCGCTTAATTGTCAGTAAATTTTTAAACTTAATGATTGCAAAATACTAAGAAAATGCTAAATACAGTGATAAATTGATACATATACTGCTTCTTAGGAGATTGATTCTTTTAACTCTGTGTGTGCCCATCAAGATTGTATGATTTCTTAGACCTCTATTAATTGAGTGCACAAATAAGAATATGCAACTAATAGTTGGCCTAGCTGTTGAAAAGTCGGTTGAAAAGTGAAAAATTCAAACAATTATCTCATCTCTATATCTGTATCTATATCTCTCTAGACCTGATGTTTGGGACACATAGAAACAATTTTAGCTACTTTTTTCTTCTGTGTTGCCAGTGGCCAATTAGGCCAATGCTAATTTAATCAATTCAGAATATTTTGCAGAGCTACAGGGTAAGTAGAGTAATAAATTGTGAATAAGTTTTTAAAATACAGGAACTGGGTAGTCATGAAAATTTAGACCACATATTTTTGCCATACTAAAACTCATTTGGTTTAAAACTATGTCCTACATTTCTAAAAATAGAAAAACTTACAATCTTTTAAGGAGATACTGCATTATATAAGGCTTTTAGTTAACTTTACATTGACAAATAAACTTATTGTCAATATACTTTAAAGAAAAAGTTAAGTCAATATTATGTCTTCCATGCAAGTCCATATATGCTTATTTATAATGAGAACTAACCAATATGTATGCATACACTGGTACCTGGCTTAAAGTCTGCCATTTAGCTGAGACTCAATATAAATTTGCTGAATTAATGAATAAATACATATCATTATATAACTACATGTACACACATATCTTAAATTTATAATTAATGTTTAGATACTCATCATGGACACATATCCAGGGAGCCAAACTAAAGTTTTCCACATTAACAATCTCATACATTGTTAAATAATTATGGTCTGCTGGAAAATAAAGAATAAGCATAATTATTTCTCATTTTAAATAATTAATTTGATTGACAAAATGATACTATATGGATCTTTGTCCAGAGAGCCAACATAGGTAGCATTCTATTTCTTAAAAAAAAAAAAAAAAGAAAGAAAGAAAAAAGTTGTAACCTATCTTACTCCTAGTCCTTAACCTAGTGGATCCATTTATCTTACTGTTACTTTGGTTACATAAAAGGTAATCAACATATTTTAATTTCAAAGACTGGGTTCCCTGAAAAAAATTAAAATATCATTTTCAATGCCATTTAATTTATGAGATTTGACTGCCCAGCTATTCTACAGTTGTGTTTTGTTTGTATTCAATAGATTGAATGTTGTGTTTTATTTTCAACAGACGTGACTTTCAGTGCACTGGAGAGCAATTTATGCATTTGGCTTAGAATTTTAAATGAATATACCCTCTAATGATTTGCCCAATATAAGTGGTCACTTTGAAAAGTAGTCCTGAAAGCAAGAAAAATTACTTAAAGGATCAGTTACATCTAAAATTATGAAATCAATAACAATATTTTCTCTGTGATTCTTTCTCTCTGATAAGCAAAATCGTCACTTAAAAGCCACATTAAAATTTAATCACAATCTGTGTGCTTTAGTAATTGATAATTTCTGGACAGCTGTCTTCTGTTTTGTTTAAGTCTTGTGTTCCTTGTGTTTAAGTTATGCCGTTTAATAACTGAATTAAGTATGTTTGGTTTTAAAATCAATTATTAAAATATGATCATATTTTATCATCTTCCAATAATGGCTTATAGTTTTATATTCCTTTACAACAGTGTTAAAACTGGGGTGAAAAATCTCATGAGTAGTTAAACTACTAGAAACTTATGTAAATTATACAATCATGTTTTAACCTTAATATATTTTTTCAAATTAAATGTGAATAGATAACAATTTGCGTTAATGATCTTAAAATAAGTACTTTAGTTTTAGACTGCGAGCTAGAATATTCTCTAACTCAGCTTTCTTTAACTTGTGCCTAGAATTTTGTATGCCATATATTGAATAATAAAAACATATGTGTCAAACGATTTCCTAAAGAATTCTTAAAAATATTTTCTTAGATACTTAAAAATTCTTAAATTAACTCTAAGAACGATCTCAGCCATGGCAATTGAATGTATATGACATCCTCTATATTTAAAGGGATAGATGATCACTTGTTAAGTATCAGTACTTCATCATTTAGCACAGATAATGTAACAGCCAGTTCAGCAATTATTGCTATTCCATAGTTCCTCCCTCTGTGTGTTTCAAAGGAAAGGAATAAAGAAAGATTATCTTTCAAAGTACTTCCTCTGATTACATCCCTACTCTCTAATCACCTAACACAACTGCCCAGACTTGAAGTGATAATGTCATATTTATTATAGAATGACTATTTAAAGGATCAATATATTCGATGTTAAACTATGTATTTAAATTTTGAAGGCTAAAATAGCTGACACCGTGGTCATACTATATTGCCTTGAGGTAAAATATTTTTTATTATGTTATTTTAATGTACTCAACTAAATCAATAAGGTTAACTGCATTTGCCAGGATTAGGACCAATAAAATTTGTATCTATTCAATAGCATAATTTATGTGTTCGTATTTATTTTTGTCTTTGCATCAGATGCTAATTAATTAAATACTTCTGCTGAAACTAATAAATAAGTAATAATTAGTTAAACACATTGCAAAAACATAATTTGAAAGAAGCAGATTGAAGTGGCTTGGGAATATAAGTAGCCATATAGTATGTCAATTAAGAGAAAAACTGAAATATTCCAAATATGTCCACAATATGTCCAAATATGTCTGCAATATGTCCAAATATATGCACAATATTGCAAAATTTAAAATAGTGCATATTTTAACATATATAGAAAAAGGAGCATGGACCTTCAGGGTGGTTATCTGAAAAATAAAAAATATATATATTGGTAATGTCAATTCAAAGGTATAATTTACTTGAAATTTAATTTATAAGTCAAAATATGTTCTTTATATAACATACATTTTGATATATATAAATTATGTAAGACGGGAAAATTATTCAACCATAAGCGGGTACTTGATTCCCTTAAATAAGATTGCTTGTTTGGGGAGTGAAGGGTATTGGAATAAGCATGTCTTAAAATGCTGTAGCAAGGCCATGTGTTCATATGCCTCATTTTGAACAGAGAAAATGTATCATAAAGCAATGTAAGGCTGTGTGTTAGAAAGCATGCAGCAAATGAAGTTTCGTTTCCCTTGAAAGTAGAATCTCCATAAGTTACTAATGTCAGGGTTGTTGTTATCTTTATTTTCACATCATCATTTTTTTTTTAGTGTTCTATATTCCAGTTTGTTATGTTTAAATGTTCAGGAACTAAAACTGCTTTTACAAAATAACCCTAGAAAACTATAAAAATCACAAATCCTTCCAGGGAATTAATCTGAAGTAAAATCATTTTAACACGCTATTTTTTCTCTCAGTAATTTTCAAAAGCATTTTTTTCTAAGATCAGATTTTGACACTATCCTTTTTTTTTTCACACTATGATGTGACTCCTCCTATTATTAAACTTTATGGTTTGAAAAGTCTTTCTTATTTTACTGCCTCCAACATATTAGGTTACTTTTTTAAGAAAAGGTGAACGTATTAGCATTACATAAAATGTTAAAGTGACAAAGAGTTAAACTAGGAATTTTAGATGAATACACTAGCAGTTTGCCATTCTGACAGCAAAAGCCAAGCTAGTGCTTAAAAAAATGCAAGTTTGAAAAATGCAAATGGTGTTATCCAAATATGCAGCCATATGTCCATAATACACACATTTTTTGGGGAAAAATTTGTAAAGATTTCTATCACAGAATTGTATCTCAAAATGGTGGGGGTCTTGTTTTTTATATTGTGTTCCCATGAAGATGGTAAGATATGAAATTATGTTTCAAAATCTTTTAAATATATTAGGATGGAAAAAGAGATTATTTTTAGGTTTTCATGGGAATTCGGCTCTATGTTTTAACATTCCATTTTGAGTAGGTGCTCTACTTTATCTATAATATAGCTAGCAAAATTTTCCAAAATATCCAGATTCTAGTCACAAAATTTTCTGTTCAGACAAGTAAAGTTTAAAACATAGTCTCTTTGAACAACAAGTTAACAGTCCTTGGAAGTCAACATCTATGAGTCAAGGAAAAAGCATAATTAGTTTGAATAATGCTGAGCTGTGAAATTTGGATAACCTTTAAGAACTTTGCTCTGTTGATCACAGCATCAATAACAATAGGCGAATGGAAGCCAAAGGCAAGTGGTGAAACCTCCAACAGGAAAATATCAATTAATCTTTTTCAATAGAGTCGAAGTAGGTGTAATCCTCTCATTAAATAGTTTGAACCTTTTTCCAAGTAAACAAAGAAGGGATAATGAGTGATGCCATCCGACTTGTTTACATGGAGAATCTTCAAGAGGCTTAGGCATAACCTCTCAAGACAGAGGTCTTCTTAGCCACTGGTCACTAATTACCCTCTTTTAAAGATGTTTGTATAAGCAAAGAGACTGTGTTTTTAGACTTAACCTGAGAATGCCATTTAAAGTGCCAATATTTTATACTTAAGCCAATATATTGAGCAGTGTCAAAATATGTGGGATCCTCACAAACCCCCCAAAGAAAAATTATTTCCAATATATATTTGAGTAAATATTCATTCTCTTAAAATTCTTACTAAAAGAGCTACTTCTACTATAAGAAATAATTCATGCTTAACGCTAGAGACAGGGTATAACTACTGATTGAACTACAGCACCCTCAGACCTCCAATTGCTGTGAAAATTCTGGGTTGGAAAGGAGAAGAGAGGACTGGAATTAACATCTGTTGTATCATCTGCCAACCAGTTTGCCCTTGATATTTAAGCAATTTCAGTAAATACGTTCTTCAGTCCACTTGTCACAATGCAAGTGTCATTTAAAAATCACTTGATGCTTTCAAGTTGTTGTATGATATAGGCACCAATAGGTGTTAATTATTGTTACAAGTATTTTTGATGTACCAGGTATATGTTTGTAATGGACCTAAAGGAAGAGAATTTTACCATGATATTTAACAAAGGCCCACATTTCTTACCGTGCTTATTCTTAATATTGGTATCTCCATGAGCTTATATGTGACTGAATATATATTAATGAAATGAGTATCAGTAACTTTAATGTATGCAACGGCATGGTTGTAATTTCTAAAGCAGTCTGTGTAAGAAGTTTGACTTGCTAAATTAATCAGCACAAAAACTTATAACGACATGGTCAAAACTATAAATAAGGGAAAAGAGATGAAATTCTTAATGTTAACTCCAGTAAAATGGATTTTTTTTTCTACTAACTCAGTTTCAACAATTTACATTTACAATGCTATTTTGATGCTCTCCTTGGATTCTGCTCTGTGGATTAAAACATGAAAGTGTAAGAGCTTTACATGGACTTCAATACAAAGAGAAAATTTACGTTTTCATATCTATAATTTGTGATTGCTGTTTTCTTCACATATTAAAACATTATGTATTTTGAAGTAAAATTTTATTATTTCATATAACAAATAAACCATGAGGACATATGATTTATACAGTTATGAATTCTTATAAACCTATGCTACTCTGAGGATGAAACTTGAAGATGGACAAATTTGGAAGAAAACTGAGAGAAGTCTATGGCTTTGTCAATGGTATCTAGTGTTTTAGTAACATCTAATATTGGAAACAGCATCGGATTTTAGCATCAGAAATTTGATCCTAATGACATTTGAATGTTTTGTATGCCAGAAAGGTATTAAAAACCACCAATTTTTAAAAAAAATTTGCATATATCTAATTATGTAACAGATAAGTTGCTTAATTGCAATTTTCTTGTCTATAATATAGAGAGATTTTATTAAAACACCTTTAAGAATCCTTTCAAGCTCTGTGATTCTATGAATATGGTACAAATATTAGTACGGGCAAATAAACAAGAATCACTGGTTGTTGTTTATTTTAATGTGTTCCAATAATTTATTTATACTCCATTGATGGAAATTGTGTGTTATTCTAATAAAACTTTAGAAAAATATATTTGTATGTATAGGCACAAATCTAGTAAACATATGTGAATAAATATATGATATACTCTTGTAATTGAAAGTGACTCTGGGAAAAAATAGAATTGCTTTTTAATAGAACATACAGTAGATGTTGTGGCCTTATTTAACAGTGTGGTTAATAGTTAAGAAGAGAATGAATTATTTGTAGTGACACCAAATGCTCGTTGTGTCTAGAAAACCTTAGTCAAAGTTTACTTTTATTATGTTTTGTGTGGTTGATGAAATTCCACAGCATCTAAACACAAAAAACATCGTACTTATTAAAATCACACACAAAATATCCTTCTGCCCTTATGCTTGTTTATTTTTCCAAGTTTCTGTTTGTTAGAGATTGTCTATTACTGGAAAATTAATTTAGAGACGCATTTACACCTACACAGTCACCCATTTGATTTCCAGATACTTGTGGAATAGCTCACTGTTGGTTAAATGAGAGGTGTGTTGGCCAATTAGCATACAGTTGGGCTTAGTCAATTTGCATATTTCTGTGTCTATTACTAGAAGCCACTTTCTATGCCACTCAAAACTTTGTAATTTGGTGAGACTTCACAAGCTATAAGCAGTGATTATAACCAAGAAACACCATTATGCAGCAAATATAAATAAAACTTTTTAAAATTACATTTTTGCTTATTTGTTTCTTAAAAGCATATCTGACCTCAAAGAATATCATTAACTTTGTCTATCTGCTTTTAAATATATATTCCCAAATCATATTTGATTTATATAAAACAGAGAAGGTATTCAGTATATTTGTTACACGATCAAATGAAGAAATTATGAGTTTTAAACGCACATATCTGACTTTGCCAGGTTAGAATGTTTTGTAATTGTTAGCATGATCTGACAACTAAGCAGGAGCAATTTTATCTTCTTCCTGTTTATATTATCTGTAATGCAAAAGACAGCTTCACAATCCTCAGAAGAATCTTAGTGCTTGCCAAGTACATTTCCCCCCTGACATTCTTAAATGCAATATTTTCATTTTATATCATGCCATGTGACATAAAACCAAAAAAAAAAAAAAAAAAAAAGGCTACCCTAGTTGCTTAAGCTCTTATTTCTCAGAATATAAAAATGCATTTTATGTATCATTTGTTAATAGGTGAGATTTTACTGGAAAAAGAAGTAGACCATTTACTTTGGGATAGACAATACATTTTTCAAAATATGGCAAGAGTGTCAAAATAGCAGAACACTGTTAATTGATCTGAATAAGATTATTATAAATTGATCTGAATAAGATTATTATAACTTGTTCTCCACCATGACCATGCTCTCACCCAGACTAGTGCTTAGGCTAAACACCAGGCAGCCACTGTGAGTTGCCAATGAGATAGACTATCAGAATTCCTGGAAGAAGAAAAGGAAGGTTGGTCTGTACACAGAAACAAACTCAGTAATTATCTCAAGAATATTAGCAGAAGCAGAAAATTAGTGCTCTGATTTTACCACAATCAATACATCTTAGGAAACAAGTCAGCGTTGAAACTTAATAATTACCTTAGCTTCATTAGGTAAAGAAGGGAGAACTAGAACAACCTCTAACCTTCACTTAAGAACAACTTCCCTCATGGGGTCCTTAACTCCTTGCCTTTTTTACAGTAGAGAAAGAAGAAATGTATAGTCTTTCAGCCCCTGCTCTCCTTGCTTTGAGTGAGGGGGACTGAAACACTTAAAGTAAGCAAAGAGAAAGAAAAGTCACAAATGAGTCACTAAGTGGAATAAAATCTGTGCTTTCATCAAAACCTTCTGTGACTCATCGATATTTTTTTCTCCTCCACAATATACCATGGTAAAGTCACTGCCTTAGTCACTCAATCAAGGGAGAATTGCATTTGAGTTCATTTCTAAAAATGAAGTCATAAAATTTCTCTGAGTGAAAAATGATGAACTATATTAACTCAGTTTGCATACATCCCAAACAAGGCAGGGAAGAAACCTGATTTGTAACTGTTGATGTCACTGGAATTCAAAGATGTGTACAATTTCTAAGCTTGTTTTCCATTCCAATTTGGTGAGAGAAAGTATTTTCTTCAATTATGTGGATTTCCAAAATTTTTGAAAATTTTCTTACAAGCACGGTTAGCTAATTCTTGGGATCTGAGTAAATAATGCTGTGATATAACAAAAACCAAAAAATATATAGCAATCACAATGTGTTAGTATTTATAAAAAGCTATACCTGTCCAAATAAGCCATAAAAGCACTTAACGTTTGTCACTGAGTGTCATATAGACCTCATCGATTTCTTTTAATTCAAATTAGAAACTACAAACCTCAGTCAGTATCATGAAGTAGAAAATGTTGTAGATAGATATAGTTAGATACATAGGTAGGTAGATAGGTAGGTGGGCAGGTAGATAAATGATATAAAGAGAGAGAGGGAGACAGAGAGACACACAGAGAGAGACAAAGAGAATAGACAGCTATTTCCTTAACTCTAAGGCAAAATTAAAAGACGAAACTGTAAGGCAAAATTAAACAATAAAACCACAAAATATCTGATGAGAGCTCAAAAAATTTGCAAGTTTCTCCATGGCTAGACTTTATTAAGACTCAAGTAAGGCTTTAAAGACAAAGTGAAACGATGGTCAGGATAAAATGAGAAGTTGATCTTTAAGTCAGGTAAACTACTCTTCTTAATACACCATTTTGATTTGGATTCAATGCCTATTTGGGATTCTGGAGAAACTAAGTTATTTATTATAAGAAAGTGCTTGGACTCTAAAACAGTGACCAAAAATAATAATAATAACACCTATGGCACTGTACATAAAATAGTTACAGCAAATAGAAAAAAATCATATCTTATTGTCTAACTTTAAGTTTATAGATATTTTTGAATAGATATTGTTGTATTTGTCTGAGAATATACAAGTGTTATTTTTGTGTGTAATAGTTGTCTTTTGACATCCATTTTGAGAGGTAAAGGCTCACAATTTGTCTGTAAATAGGCCAAATTGCTTAATATAGCTTTGGACTAATGTATTATTGGAGTACCTCTCCAGTGCTTTGTTTAGCTGGGAAATCTTCAGCATGGAGTCGCGAATCCTTGTGCTTTAGAAGTTCATTCTGAAATGTTCATTGCTACTTTTAGGAAGTTCAGTGAATACGACTTTGGCAACTTAATCTCAATAAAGGAAGATCACCTCTTCAAAGTTCAGAAAGTGCCGTCATTTTGACCTTTGTCACCTAGCAGGAAATGAAGAGTAGCACCATGCCCTTTCTTCCTCTCTTCCCTGTCCATGTTTCTCAGTTCTTGACCCCTCTGTCTTCCTCTATACAAGAGAAATGACCTTATTTTACTTCTATAATCCCCCAATAAAGGCACTGAACCCAACTTCTTGGGGTTAATTATCTGATCTTCTCTGGTTATCTTCCTACTCAAATCCTTTGCGCTGTTAGAATTTCCATCCAATTGTTTCATTGCTTGCCCATTTGTTGGACCCTAGCTGGGCAAAGTCAGGCTAACAAAGGACACAGTCTTTTAGATACTGATATGAAATATATATAAAATATGAAATATTATGTATGTCTATTTTTAAAAAACATAATCTTTGTTTCAATCTCAATCTAAAACAAGATTTACCATCTCTTTTAACAAAGCCCTCAAGAGAGTTTGTCCAAAAGCTGAACCAAATGATTTTCAGGAGAGATATATTACACACTAAGTTCTCAATTTACTACCTAGGATAATATTATAAAATGCAATAATACATGCACACACAGACACAACATTTAAGTTATGTGTAGTTTAGTTTGAAATGGTGTTTTTATGCAAATTTAAAAGTTAATTGTTATTTTAGATGTATGAAATGTTATAAATTTTTTTAAAAGGCATACATTTATAATACAAATTTGATTTTGCCTTATTTGTGTCAATTTCAATTGGATTTTCTTAAAGGCCCAACATGTTCAAATACTCCTTATCACCACTGTGTTTCTTACCCATGTTTGATACCTAAGATATGTAAAAGAAACAGATTAAGACTTTATGGTTGCTGGAGTAAGTTAGCCTTACAATTTCCAAGTGAAGCAGGGAATATATATTTACTCAATGCAAAAGAGTTGATATTTAGCTTTATCCATACATACAGGTCTAGTGTTCACCACACTTGTTCTAATCATTAATCACTTTAAAAGTCATATTGCAGCTAGGCATGGTGGCACACGCCTGTAATCCCAGTACTTTGGGAGGCCGAGGCGGGCGGATCACCTGAGGTCAGGGGTTCGAGACTAGCCTGCCCAACATGATGAAACCCCATTTCTACTAAAAATACAACAAAATTAGCCAACATGGTGGCACATGCCTGTGATCACAGCTAGTAGGCGAGGCTGAGGCAGGAGAATCACTAGAGCCCTGGAGGCAGAGGTTGCAGTGAGCCGAGATTGCGCCATTGCACTCCAGCCTGGGCACCAGGAGTGAAACTCCATCTAAAAAAACAAAGTGATATTGCACAGATAATTTTTCAAGGAAGCAAAGCCATGGAATTTTAAGCTTTCAAGACCAGCCCAGAGGAAAATAATAAATAATAATAATAATAACACTAATAATATAACAAAGAGTCTGTTTCTGATGTTTCTTGCATAGGACC
Source organism: Chlorocebus sabaeus (assembly GCF_047675955.1). Taxonomy (NCBI): domain Eukaryota; kingdom Metazoa; phylum Chordata; class Mammalia; order Primates; family Cercopithecidae; genus Chlorocebus; species Chlorocebus sabaeus. The sequence goes on from NC_132927.1 coordinate 5,492,894, forward strand.
CTTTTGAGAAAATGCAACCTTAAATAAAATATGTCCACAGGGAGGGAGGCATAGGGTTCAGGTAACACAAATCAATGGTATTCTAAAATGGAATTTATAACTTCTGTGACTTGTCACTGCAAAATACTAAAAACCTGTAAGCTCCAGACATAAATGCCTTCAGGGTGTGCTTAAGGAAATAGGTCTCTCAGATTTAATACAATTTAATCCCATGAGTACAAATCAACTATCTTTCTCTTAATTGGTTGTTATGGAAAACTATGAACTCTTCAGTGTACTTAAAACTACAAAATGTTCTTCTTAGTTTATACTTGTTATCAAAAGCGGTGGAAGAACATAGGAAGCTAACTCTGAGAAGCGGATATCTTTAGTAAATATGACTAAGGGATTATGACTTTTGTTGGTCACAGTGGATTGCCAGGATCCAATGATTCAGGCAATTGTTTTTGCTAAGATAGTTTGATATAAGGTTATTTTTTTCAGGCGTAATATTTTTTAATGTCAGCCTTTACTAACAAAAGGAAAAGAGTCATGAAAAATGGATGAAGAAATACATTTTAATCTAATGAATCATATCCTAAAAAATGACCAGCAAGTATAGTAGAGACATAATAGATTTCCTAAAGTTAAAATTACTAGTTATTTGCATAATCCCAACATTCGTCTGTTAAAACTATATGTACCCACATATTTTTTGTTTCAAAAAAGAACAGCAGACAAAATAGCCAGAGAGTGAAAATTCGTGGATCTGACAAAAATTATATATGATAAAGTCTACTTATGCTGAATAAATCCCAAATTTTCTTTATTCAAAATTTGAATATAGAGCTGCTTCTTAGTTTTATGCCAACTTTTGAATAAATGAGTCATAAGAAGTAAAGCTATTGGTTGATAACAGAAAATATAATAACAGTAATCACATTTTGACATTTCTATTGCACCTTTCACCTTGATAAAATCTAAGGCAATTAATCTGAAAGTCATTTCTCTATTCAGAATTTTCAAGCCCCATCTAAATCCAGTTATCTTCTAAGTTACTTCGAAGTGTAAGCAGAGCATCCACTGCCCTGTTGGCCTGTCAAACTACATGAATGGCACTTGCTACTAACAGACTTCTGAGACCAGGTGAATGTATATGGACTTTTAAATAATGGCCAGTATGTCAAAAAAAGCTAATGTCATTTCATATCCAGTAATGAATCATACAACTTCACTGACATTATATGGCAAGGCTAGGCATGCCCAGCCACTAAGCAGCTAATCTGTCAACCCAACGGAATATTAGTATCTTGAAGTTTTAAGGGCACTTCTACATTGTATAATTTAAATTCCCACTAGGTATAGGAAACAATTTTACAACATTTCTGTCTTATTAACCGACTGTCTTAACATCTTCAGTAGATGGGCAATTCTAAGTGTCAGAAGAATATCTACTCTTGTCTATATGTTTAATCTTAGATGCCTATTTTTTATGTTGCTAAACACATATAAGACTTTCCAAGTATTTAAATTCGATGAATAAAAAATTTAAAAAACTCTACTAAAGGTATTAGAGGTTAAAAATCTCTAGAGTTTTTAATCGAGTTAAAAACACTATTCTAAATGTTAGAATATAGCTCCACAGTACAGTGGTTGCACAAAGGAAGGAATAGCCATTCTACCTGGGTAAAAGAATAGATCAGAAAAGGCTTCATGGACATAATGTTTTATGGAAAAAATGTTAGGCAAAAATAGTATGTAATAAAATTGTATTTACATTATTACCTAAGTTACCTAAAGAAAAAAAATGAATAAAAAATGAAGAAGGCCAATATATTAAACATAGTTCCTCTACAGGCTCGAGTGATGTTTTTGTTTTGTTTTGTTTTGTTTTACATCGTCAGGAGATCATGTAATATTTGATATTCAGGGGAAAAAAGTCACAACAATAAAATTTCTGGCACGTAGAATAAAACACATTGGGTCTACTTGAGGAGGAAGAGGATTTTTTTCATAATCACCACTCTCCTACTTTAATTAGCTAGCATCAGAAAACAGAGTACTTTCAAGAGAAGAGGTAAAGAATCCTAAATGGATCTACCACAGAGAAAAACTTCATAATTCTATTAGATAACATTTACCGTGATACAGCTGAGTATATATAGGCTGCTAAACTATAGCATGCAGGCACATAAAACAGTATTTGCATTAACACACTCTTTATGAAATGAATTTGAAAGACTTTTCTGAGTTGTCCTGAAAAAAAAAAAAAAAAAAAGGCAGCCTCCCACAGCTGGCTCCTCTATTTTTGGCTTCTCCTATCCCTGTTTTCATGGCAGCTGAGAAATATTAATGTGAGAAATGTATCTTTTATTTTAGTCTTTAGAAAAGAACTCAACAGAAAACCCTGCAACTTCAGCAGTAGAGGATAAGAGTTCCAAGATCACACTGTGGAGGTACATTACTGAAACAACCTGTAGGAAAAGGAACATAATATAAAATAATACGTTCCATTTACATATGACATACCCAAAGCTTATGCTGTTTGCATATAATGATTCAATAAACATATTTCACCAAAAGTTAATAGGTCCCCTAGGAATAATTACATAAAATAGGTTTGTAATCAATCTCATATAGAGAAAAAGGCACAGTGGAGGAAAAAAGATTTATTTGATCCACCACCATTCGACAGAAACGAGTGGTGAACAGATCTGTTTGAAGATTAGAGAGACATTTAGCTCTATGAGAAATGTTACTCCTGTCTTTCCTATGATGCATGCATACATATAAAATCAAATGCTTCATGACATTAATCTAGAAAAAAAGTACCTGTCACATTTGATTCAGCAAACTGGCTTTTAAAATAAATACCGAATTTTAGTCCTATATCCAAACCACATTTGAAAGAGTAATGACAAGTCACTTGAGTTTTATTGACCCAATCAGATCATATGGTGAGTCATTTCCAGACATATCGATAAACTCATTGATTCCTCTCATTCTTGTAGTCACTGGACTATAGAAAAAAGGATCAGTAGCCATTTGACCTTCATTGTGTATTAAACAAACACCAGATGGCAAGGATTCATTCAGGAAATCCATTCTTTCTTCTTCATAGTCATGTTCACACTGTTGCTTCCCACTGAGCCTTTATCTGTGTTTGTCATGGTGCCAGAGCTGCCTGCATAGCACCTTTCATGCATCACAGCTTTCAAATCTTGTCCCATTAGTTTCATTTTGTTTCCATCATAAATAATCTTCCACTTTCTCATACACTCTTTCATTATCTAATAATGGGCTGGGTCATTATACAAAGGAGCCAAGTATTAAAGGGTTAGTGAATACAGTTTGTCCACTTGGTTTCTGGCCAGTGTGTGAACTATTTATTAAACAGATGAATTTATGCAACTAAAAAAAAAGAGAGACCTAAGTAATACAAACATCCTCATCCTGCTAACAAGTTTTCAGAAACACTAGACATAAAAATGAGGACATTTTCATCTCAAATTGGAAACTTTAAAGCACTATACCATGAGCATTAATCTAATTCAACCTAATTATTTCAAGAAACACACAAAAGCAAATACGCTATCCACTGAAACATTCCATCACTATTTCTTTCCTTGGCCATTCCCTAGTCTCATTTGGACATCAGCCAGCCATCTAGAAGTGTTGAAATGCTGGTAAGCATTAACAAGCCAAGTGACTCCATTCTAACGGCATTATCCTACGAGTAAATTTCACAGAGTCCAAGAAGGGAGGCTTGTCTTTTTGGACAATGTTGTATACAGACAAAATAAGAAAGCTGGACTTTATGTAAGATTTATTGTCGACACTACAAAGTTTAGTACAAACAAGGAGTACGCTGGTCTCAGCAGAGTGGTTCTTCAGTGTTCATAGGAAGTTAAATGTTGAGCAAATAAAGTATGCTGACAGCTAAAATCAGATTCTGCCCATATTTAAGGAAAAGTTAAGAAGTTTAGAATGCAGCGTGTAGGATGCTGTGAATATGTCAGCACTGAGTTAAGTCATCCCAGACTATTATTCTTACAGGCAGGCCAATTATCAGGGGATAATTAGACTGATAATGAGCATTCTGACTGGTTGAGAGGTTCCTCCAAGGCTAGAGCACCCCCTGCCCTTATAAGGCTGTGCTCTGTGCCAAGAATGGTACGTTACAAATGGGACTTTTAAAATAATATCATATTTTTGAGAAAAACGAGTTTACATTGATTAAAAATAAGGTGTTGAATTCTAAACTTATTTTGAATAATGAAATCCTTGTTTCATACAGCTATTTAGTAAAACACAGTAGAAGTAATTCAGCTACTTTGTTTTTTTGTAAAACATTTCTATTATATGAAAGTATCTCAACTATATCTAGAAAACTGGAAAAGAATAAAGACCTACTTATGATCCCATCCCTGAGGTGGTGCCTCACCTGAGGTTAGGAGTTCGAGACCAGCCTAGCCAACATGGTGAAAACCCGTATCTACTAAAAATACAAAAATCAGACAGGAGTGGTGGCATGTCCCTGTAATGCCAGCTACTCGGGAGGCTGAGGCAGGAGAATTGGCTTGAACCCAGAGGCGGAGTTTGCAGTGAGCCGAGATCACACCTCCATTCTCCAGCCTGGGCAACAGAATGAAACTCTATCTAAAATAATAATAATAATAATCATCATCATCATCATCATCATAAATTTAAAAAAAACAGAGACTGGGCACGGTGGCTCACGCCTGTAATACCAGCACTTTGGGAGGCCGAGGCCAGCGGATCACGAGGTCAGGAGATCAAGACCATCCTGTATAACACGGTGAAACCCCATCTCTACTAAAAAACAAAAAATTAGCCAGGCGTGGTGGCAGGCGCCTGTAGTCCCAGCTACTCGGGAGGCTGAGGCAGGAGAATGAGGTGAACCCGGAGGCGGAGCTTGCAGTGAGCCGAGATGGCGCCACTACACTGCAGCCTGGGCGACAGAGCGAGACTGTCTCAAAAAAAAAAAAAAAACCAATTTAAATCTGGAGTTCGAAATACATTTTAATGCAATGTTGTAGCATTTGTATAAGTAATTATTCTATTATGTACTGTTATATGTCAGCAGTACACTCATCATATTAAGCTCTACATATGACAACGTATTTAATTCAGTATTTTCTGCCTGGAATCCTCTTTTCTTCCTTTTTCCAACAGTTAACTTCTACTTAATCTTTGACTCCAGCTCAACTTTCACTTCCTTAGGGACAGTATTTCTTTGACTTCCCTGAGCCAAATTCTTATTATGCACACGTACATACTGTCTCTTCCTAGCCCTTATCGTTGTATGTGATTATTTGATTAATGTGCATCTCTTCCAACCAATAACAACCTCCATAAGGGCAAAGTGATTCCACTTTTGCTTAATATTATATTCCAGAAGAGGATCAGGCACGTAATAGGTGCTCAATAAATAATCATTGAGTGAATGGATTAATGAACAAACTTAAGCATTTTCTGTATTCTTCCAGACTGAAATGTAAAGAAAGAAGAAAAAATGGTTTGTGTATTGCCCTATCAGTAAGAGCACATGTAGCTAAGGATGGCATCTGCTTTGATTCCATCACCTCAGTACTTTGCACTTTAATGTCATTGGTCAACCAGTCCGATCCTAGAAGAAAATAACAGATCTGGAATCATGTGAATGATGGCATAGGAAGAAAACAATGAGAAAGCAGGTAAAGAAAAATAAATTGCTTAAAGCTTCCAGTAGAAATTGTTGATAATTGTTTACTGTGTAGAACATTTTCCTTTGAATGGAAGAAACTTCTTCATAGCTTTCAGAATGGCTTCTGGTTTCATATATAGCTACTCAGGTTAGAAAGGCTAGAAACTTTAAAACTACATTAAGAGCCATTCATCATATACTGCTTCATTTTACTGAGTTCAAACTACAGAATAAAAATAACCAACCGTTTCCAACCTAAACTATAAGTCACAAACCTTATCTCAAATGGCAACTTAAATCTCTTTTAAACTCTGCTCAATTTGTTACTAACATTTACAAACCTCGTCATGTGTTTCAGTTTGATCTCAATTGCTAATATGATCTGAAATACCTTGGTTAATGGTGTAGAAATTTCATTTTTTAAATAACTGACAATTTCCTATTGTTTTTATTATATAAATTGGAAATTCAATTGTAAATCCATATGTAAATAAATTATATATTTCAGTACCTATAAAGTTTTACGTTTTATGGCAATGTATGTTTTAAAAGTCTGAAAAATTAAATTATTTTATTGACCCTTTTCTCTTTCATCAGAATATTATTAAGAAAACTCAGCCATGGCATGTAATTTTTCAACCAATAAACTTTATGTTTTAGAGAAGTTTTAGGTTAGAGGAAAATTGAAAAGAAAGTACAAAGAGTTTTCACACACTATCAACATCCCACACCACAGCAGTACATTTGTTATAATCAATGAACCTAACCTATACTGACACATTATTATCATTCAAAGTTCATAGTTCATGTAAGGGTTTACTCTTGGTGCTGTACATTCTACAGTTTTGACAAAATATAAGGACATGTATCTACCACTGTAGTACTCTACAATAGTTTCACTGCTCTAAAAATCTTCCATGCTTCGCCTATTTATCCCTATCTCTCCCCTAAACCCTGGCAACCGCTTATATGTTTACTGTTTCCATAGTTTTTCCTTTTCCAGAGTGGCATGTAGTTTGAATTATATAGTATGTTAGTCTTTTAAGACTGGCTTCTTTCACTTAGTAATATGTATTTACGTTTCCTTATGTCTTTTCATGCCATGATAGTTTAGTTTTTTAAGCACTGAGTAATATTCCATTGTCTGAATCTACCACAGTTTATCCATTCACCTAGTAAAGGACATCTTGGTTGCTTCCAAGTTTTGACAATTATGAGTAAAGCTGCAAAAAACATGCATGTGCAGGGTTTTGTGTGAAAATAAAGTTATATTCATTAGGTAAATATCAAGGAGCACCATTGCTGGATTGTACAGCAAGAGTGTGATTTTGTAGGAAACTGCCAAACTGTCTTTCAAAGTTACCTTGAATTCTCATCAGCAATAAATGAGAATTTTGTTGCTCCATATCCTCACTAACCTTTGGTATTGTCAGTGCTTTAAATTTTGGTCATTCTAATAAGTGTATAGTGGTATCTTATTATTGTTTAAATTTGCAGTTCCCAGTGAAATATGATGTCTAACATCTTTTCATGTGGTTACTTGCCATCTGCATATCTTCTTTGGTGAGAGTCTGTTCAAGTCTTTTGTCCATTTTTATTCGGGTTGTTTATTTTCTTGTTGTTGAGTTTTAAAGGTTCTTAGTACATTTTGGATAACAGATGTTTATCAGATATGTCTTTGGCAAAAATGTTTCTCCAAATCTTTAGTTTGACTTATTCTCTTCACATTGGATTTCACAGAGTAGAAGTTTTGAATTTTAGTATTGTAGTTTTGCATTTTACATTTGGGTCTATGATTCATTCTGAGTTAATTTTTGCACAGGATTTAAGATCTATATATAGATTTTTTTTTTTTTTTTTGCATGTGCGTGTTTAGTTGTTCCACCCCTATTTGTTGAAATGACTATCTTTGCCTAATTGCATTTCCTTTGATCTTCTGTTAAATATTAGTTGACTATGTTAATATGGTTCTATTTCTGGGCTCTGTTCTGTTACATTGATCTATTTGTATATTCTTTCACCAATGCCACACTGTCTTGATTAGTGTAGCTTAATAGCAAGCATTGTGTCATTGGACTGTTCGTTCTCTGACTTTGTTCTTCCCCTTCAATACTGAGTTGGTTATTCTGGGTCTTTTGCCTTTCTATATAAACTTTAAGAACAGTTTGTCAATATCAAAAAGAAAACTTGCTGGGATTTTATTGGGATTGTATTGCATCTATAGTTCAGGATGGGATGAACTGACATCGTGACTATATGGAGTATTACTGTCCATGGACATGGACTGTCTCTCTAAATTTTATTTAGATTTTTGTTTGTATTGTTCATCAGAGTTTTGTAGTTTTTTTCATAGAGATCTTGTATGTATTTCATTAGGTTTATACTTAAGTATTTCATTTTTTAGTGATAACCAAATAGTAATGTGTTTCTAATTACAAATTTCACTTTTAGTTGCTGGTATATGAAAATGATTGACTTTTACGTACTAAACTTATATCGTGCACCCTTGCTAAAATTGTTTGTTAGTTCCAAGAGATTTTTTGTCAATTTTTAAAAATTTTCTACATAGATAATCATGTAATTTGCAAACTAAGAGAGTTTTATTTTTTCTTTCTATATCTGTATACATTTTCTTTTCCTTTCTTTTCTTTTTATCTTATTGCAGTAATTAGGACTTCACGTATAATGTTAAAAAAGCAGTGGTGAGAGAGAATATCTTGTTTTGTTCCTTATCTAAGTGGGAAAGCCTTGAGTTTCTCACCATTAAGTACTACGTTAGCTGTAGATTTTTCTATTTTTCTTTTTCAGTCAAGAGAGGAAGTTCCCTCTATTCCTAGCTTCCCAAGAGTTCTCATCGTGAATGGAAATTGGATTTTGTCAGATGACATTTTTGAATTTGTGAATATGATCATGTGATTTTTATTCTTTAACTTGTTGCTGTAATTGATTGCATTAACTGACTTTCAAATGTTGGATGAGCTTTGCATGCTTGGATAAGCCCCAATTGGTCATGGTGTGCAATTCTTCTTAAATATATTGCATTGGATTTGCTAATATATTTTGAGAATTTTTACATCTATGTTCACGAGTGATATTGATTTAAAGTTTTCTTTACTCATAATGTCTTCGTCTGCTTTTGGTATCCAGGCAATGCTGGCCTTATGGAATTAGTTTGTAAGTATTCCCTTTGCTTACATCTTCTGGAAGAAATTTTAGATAATTTGCTTAATTTTTTTCCAAATGTTTGGTAGAATTCAACGTAAACCAACTGTGATTGGTGTTTTCTGTTTTGTAGGAATACTAATTACGGATTCTACTTCTTTAATAGATGTAAGACCATTTATATTGTTTAATTTCCACTGTGTGGACTTTGGCAGGCATATCTTTTAAGGAATTTGTTCATTTTATTTAAGTTACCAAATCTGTGGGCATAGAGTTATCCATAATATGACTTGATTACCATTTTAGTATCAATTGTATCTAAGGTGATGTCTCCTCTTTTATTTCTGATAGTAGTGTTTTGTGTCTTTTCTCTTTTTTTCTTAGGTAACCTGGCTAGAGGTTTATCAATATTATTGATCTTATCAAAGAATCAGCTTTTGGTGTCACTGATTTTCTTCTATCGATTTCCTGTTTGCAATTTGTTGATTACTGCTCTGGTTTTTATTTCCTTTCTCCTGCTCATTTGGATTTAATTTGCTCTTTTATTCCCTAATATTTTAAGATAGAAGCTTAAATAATTGATATTAAATCTTTCTTCTTTTCTGTTATACACATTCTATGCTGTAAACTTTCCTCTATGCTGCTTTTGTTACATCCTACACATTTTAATGAGTTGTATTTTCATTTTAATTTACTTTAAATATTCTTTATTTTGTGACATTTTTTCTTGGAAGCAATTGTTATTTAGAAATGACTTATTTAATATCCAAATATTTTATAATTTTCCAGCTTTATTTCTGTAATCTATTTTTAGTTTAATTGCACTGTGGTATCAGAGCAGATACTGCATCATTCCTGTTCTTCAAAATTCATTATTATATGTTTTATGACTCAGAATGTGGTCTATCTTCGTGAATGTTTCACGTATTCTTGAGAACAATGTGTACTCTGTTGTTCAATGAAATAGTCTATAGATATTATTTATGTCCAGTTGATTAATGATGCTACTTAAATTCAACTATATCTTTACTGATTTTCTGCTCAATTGGTTTGTCGATTGATAGATTTATAATAGATATGTATTAAAATCTCCAACTGTAATAGTGTGTTCAACTATTTCTCCTTGCTGTTTTATCTGTTCTTTCTTCACGTGTTTTGACACGTTGTTGCTAGGCACATACACACCAAGGACTGTTATGTTTTCTTGCAGTATTTTCCCTTTTATACTTATTTAATGCCCCTCTTTATCCCTGATACCTTTCCTTTCTCTAATGTCTGCTTTGTCTAAAATTAATATAGCTATTCTCACTTTCTTTTGAGTATTGTTAGCATGGTATATTTTTCTCCTTCCATTTACATTAAATAGCTATGCATCTTTATATTTGTGAATATACAATGAATTGGCATCATATATTAGGTCTTGATTTTTGATCCACTTTTACTATCTTAGTCTTTTTTTTTTTTTTTTTTTTTTTGAGACGGAGTCTTGCTCTGTCGCCCGGGCTGGAGTGCAGTGGCCGGATCTCAGCTCACTGCAAGCTCCGCCTCCTGGGTTTACGCCATTCTCCTGCCTCAGCCTCCCGTACTATCTTAGTCTTTTAATTGATATATTTAGACTCCTGATTTTTAAAGTAACTCTTGATATAGTTTGATTAATACTTACTGTATCTGTTACTGTTTTTTGTGTTTATTGCCTTTGTTCTTATTTTTGTCTTTACACTTTTTCTTTCCTTTGTAGGGTTAATTGAGCATTTTATTTGATTTTAGTTTCTATCCATTCTTAACAGTGGTTGTCCTCAAGTTTACCATAGATATGTATAACTAATCTAAGTCTACTTTCAAATAGCACTGTAAAATACTTGTAAGACAAGTAGCGTATGATAAAAATTCTAATTCCTTTCTCCAGTTTTTTCTATTGTTGTTATCATTTATTTCCCTTATACATAAGCATATACAATCAAATATATTACTGCTATTATTATTTTGAGCAAACTGCTATTTGTTAAATTAAGAATGTTAAAAACAAATTTATAAAAAATTTACCTTTACTTATTTTTTTCCCCATGCTCTTTCTTTATGTAGTCCTAAGTTTCTGATGTATATCAAACCCCCTCTCTCTGAAGAACTTCTTTTAATTTTTCTTATATGGCACATCTACTAGTCAAAAAAAAAAAATCCCTCAATGTATTTTTGTTTGAGTTAAGTATTTATTTCTCTTTCATTTTCAAAGAATAATTTCATATGGTCAGAATTCTAGGTTGGTTTATAAAAACATGTCACTCTACTCTCTTACTGCTTGCATTGTTTCTGAGGAGAGGTTGGATGCAATTCTTATCTTTGCATCTCCATAGGTAAGAGGTTTTTTTCTTTTCTGAGTTTTTTTTTTTTTCCTTTATCTTTTATGTCCTTAAGTTTAAATATTATTTACCTAGGTGTAGCTTTTTTTTTTTTTTTTTTTTTTTTTTTTTTTTTTTTTGTCGTTTGTTCAGCTTACTGTTCTCTTCGTTTTCTGGATCTGTGGTTTGGTGTTTGACATTAATTTGGAAAGATTCTCAACCATTATTGCTTTGAAGATTGCTTCTGCTGTTTTTTTTTTCTTTCTTTTCCTCTGGTATTAGCATTAAACATATGTTACATCTGTAGTAGTTGTCCCACAGCTCTTGGACATTCTGTTCTTAGGTATTATTTTTTCCAGTCTGATTTTCTTTGTTTTTTTTTGGAATTGAGGGTTTTTATTATCATCGCCTAAAACTCAGAGATTTTTTTCCCATCAAAGTCATGTTTCCATTCAAAGGCATTTTTCATTTTCGTTGCAACATTTCTTATCTGTAGCATTTTTATTTTTTTCCTTAGAATTTCTACTTCTATGCTTATATCATCCATATCTTCTTTCACATTGTGTACTTTTCCATTTAACCCCCTAGCATATTTATCATAGTTTTATCTTTTAAAAATTCTTGGTCTGATAATTCTAACACATTCCCATCACATCTGATTCTGATTCTGATACTTTATTCAGTTGTTATAAAATGTGTTGTTTTGCCTATTAGGATGCTTTGTAATTTTTTTTGAAAGGTTAGCATGATGTACTGAGTAAAAAAAATCATAGTTGGCTGGGTGTGGTGGCTCACACCTATAATCCCAGCATTTTGGGAGTCCGGGGCGGTTGGATCACGAGGCCAGGAGATCAAGACCATCTTGGCCAACATGGTGAAACCCCATCACTACTGAAAATGCAAAAAAAATTAGCGGGGTGTGGCAGCATGCGTCTCTAGTCCCACCTACTTGAGAGACTGAAGCAGGAGAATTACTTGAACCCAGGAGGCGAAGACCACAGTGAGCCAAGATCATGCCATTGCACTCCAGTCTAGTGACAGAGTGAGACTCTGGCAAAAAAAAAAAAAAAAAAAAAAAAAGAAGAGAAAAGAAAAGAAAAGGAAAGAAATCATGGTAAATATGCCTTTGGTAATACAGTGAAAATCATAAGACTCTATAGTTTCATAATTGTTTTAATTTCTTAATAAGCCTGTACCTCTGGGCTATAAACTTCCCAAATGCTTCTTAATTTTCTCTCCCCCTACTTAGGTGGAAGAGAATGGCTAGAGGTTGGTGACGCTGGATATCTCCCTTCCCCAAGATCAATTAGGTCCTGACATAACCCCAATAGGTAAGGCTCTGTTAAAAAAAAATCCTCCTGAGGGCATTCCTTATTAAGAAAAACAGAATGCTCTGGCATATTTCAAAGTGGTTTGTTTTCCCCTCTTTCATGTCACCAGGACAGAAGTTAAAAGAGGCTTCTGAATTTATGGTATTCATGGAAAGGTCTCCATACTACCACCGTGCAAAAATTACAACCTGAGTTGGTGCTGATCATTTTGCTCTTTCCTCTGTAATTATAAGATGCCCTGGACTACCCTGCATTCTGAAAATACAACCCCCAAAATCCTATGGTCAGAGAGCACTCCTCCTGCCTTGACCATGCATACTTATTCGCTATGATACTTCTCTCTTTATTTTTCTCAGTAGCAATTATTACTATATGATATTACTCACAAACAAATGCAATTTACCTCCCCTCAACTTCACTAGAAGGTTCTGTGAAGTCAGGAACCGTGTCACTTTAGTTAGCTGTTGTATACAGAGCCTAGAATAGTGCCTGCATATAATAGGTTTGCAAATATTTATCAAATGGATGATTCCTTCACAAGTGAAAAAGATTTTCAAACAAAGTGACTCTATGTCTAGGTTGTCAGTCAGTTTCGATAGTTTTAAGACTCAGCTGACTTATTCTATTTGACTAGCAAATGCGTTCAGTCAAAATGTCATTATGTAGGTATAATTTATATGATAGCTTTTCACTAACATAATTATATGTAAAGTTATTTGCATTTCCCAAAAATACATGCCCAGTGGTAGAGTATACTCAGTCTCTAGGGCACACACACAAAAATGGACAGAATTCACTAAAGGAGGTTTAGTAATATTTTAAATACTATCATATTAATATAAAAATGCTTATTCTATATAATATTTTAAATACTTTAGTAAAATAAAATGTTATGGCTAGAAAATGAAATACTAAAACCTTAAAAACTTACCTCTGATTGGTACAAATGTGAGTTATTATTTTTTCTTTATAATTTTTTGTACTTTCTAAATGTTCTACAATGAATATGTATTAATTTTATAATAAGGGGAAATATTATTTGAAACACAAAATAGTTTAGACTTCTAATGGCAAAAATATGAATCACACAGTAAAATTAAAGATAGAAATATTATGTGGAATAATGTATTATTTCATTTACCTTGATACATAGAACACAAAGGGGGAAGATTTTTGTCACCTCTACACAGATTACTAGTTCTAAAACTGTTTATTTCTCAGGATAATTTTAATTATTATTATTTTTTTTGGTTTTTGATGTAATACTTTTAATTTATGTAATAATTCTTAGGCTTTTTTCTATTCTATACGAATTAAGTAATGTTTTATTAATAAAATTTTATTGTTAGAACACTTTCAAATTTGCAGAAAATTATGAGGAGAGTACAGAGATTTTCCGTTAACTGTTTATCTAGTTTCCCGTATTATTAACATCTCACATTTGCATAGTACAATTGTTACAATTAATGAACTAATATTTATACACTATTTTTAACTAAAGTCCACATTTTATTTAGATTTCCTTAGTTTTTACCAAATATTTCTTCATTATTGCTGTTTCAGAACCCCATCTAAGATATCACACTACATTAGTTATCAAGCCTCCTTAGGCTACTCTACACTTTGACAGCTATCAGAGTTCTCTTGTTTTGATGACCTTGACAGTTTGGGGAACTATGGATTGGGTATTTTGTAAAATGCCTATTGGGATTTGTCTAATATACCTCTTGTTATCAAACTGAATATATTAGTCCATTTTCACACTGCTATAAAGAAATCCCTTAGACTGGGTAATTTATGAAGAAAAGAGATTTAATTGACTAACAGTTATGCAGGCTTAACAGGAGGCATGACTGGGAGGCCTCAGGAAACTTACAATAATGGCAGAAGGCAAAGGGGAAACAAGGCACATGATGGCAGGATATAGAGAGAACAATGTGCCACACACTTTTAAATGCCACACACTTTTAAACCATCTGATATCATGAGAACTCATTCACTATCATGAGAACAGCATGGGGGAATACCACCACCATGATCCAATCACTTCCCACCAGGTCTCTCCCTTGACAGGTGGACACTACAAGTCAAGACGAGATTTGGGTAGGGAGACAAAACCAAACTGTATCATTCTGTCTCTGACCCATCCAAAATTTCATGTCTTTCTCAAAACACTTTCAAAACACAATCATGCCTTTCCAATAGTCCCCAAAAGTCTTAACTCATTCTAACATTAACCCTAAAGTCCAAGTCCAAAGTCTCATCTGAGACAAGGGAAGTCCCTCTGCCTATAAGTCTATAAAATCAAAAGCAAGTTAGTTACTTCCAAGATGCAATGGAGGTACAGGCATTGGGTAAATGATGCCATTCCAAATGAGATAAATTGGCCAAAACAAAGGGTTACAGGTCTCATGCAAGTCCAAAACCCAATAGGGCAGCCATGAAATCTTGAAGACCCAAAATATCCTTTGACTGCATGTCGCACATCCAGGACACACTAATGCAAGGGGTGGGCTTCCAAGGCCTTGGGCAGCTCTGCTCCTGTGGCCCTGCAAGGTACAGACCCCTTGGCTTCTTTGACTGACTGGCACTGAGTGCCTGTGGCTTTTCCAGGAGCATGGTGCAAGCTGTCAGTGGATCTGCCATTCTGGGCCCTTGAGGACAGTGGCCAGCTTCTCATGGCTCCACTAGGCAGTGCTTCAGTGGGGACTGTCTGTGGGGGCACTAGACTCACATTTCCCCTCTGCATTGCACTAGCAGAGGCTCTCCATGAGGGCCCCACCCTTGCAGCAGGCTTCTGCCTGGACATCCAGGCATTTCCATATACCCTCTGAAATTGGCAGAGCCTCCCAAAGCTCAACTCTTATATTCTGCACACCTGCAGGCCCAACACCATGTGGAAGCTGCCCAGGCTTGGGGCTTGCACCCTCTGAATCAATGGCCTGAGCTGTATGTTGGCCCCTTTTAGCCATGGCCAGAGCTGGAGTTGCTGGGAAATAGGACACCATGTCCTGAGGTTGCACAGAGTAGTGGGGCCCTGATCCTGGCCCATGAAACCATTTTTCCCTCCTAGCCTCTAGGCTTGTGATGGGAGGGGTTGCCATGAAGATCTCTGAAATGCCCTGGAGACATTTTCCTCATTGTCTTCACTATTAACATTTGGCCCTCACTACTTATGAAAATTTCTGCAACCAGCTTGAATTTCTCCCCAGAAAATTGTTTTTCTTTTCTCCCACATAGGCTGCAAATTCTCTAAACTTTTATGCCCTGCTCCACTCTTAAACATAAGTTCCAATTTCAGGTCATCTCTTTCTTTACGCATATGAATGTACATTTTTAGAAAAACCCAGGCCACATCTAGAACTCTTTGCTACTTAGACATTTCTTTAACCAGACACCCTAAATCATTTCTCTCAAGTTCAAATTTCTGCAGAGCTCTAGGGCAGGGGCAAAATGCTACCAGTCTCTTTGCTAAAACACAGCAAGACTGACATTTGCTGCAGTTCCCAATAAGTTCCTCATCTCCATCTGAGACCACTTCACCCTGGACTTCATTGTCTATATCACTATCAGCATTTTGGTCAAAGCCATTCAACAAGTCTTTAGGATGTTCAAAACTTTCCCATGTGTTCTCGTCTTCTTCTGAGCTCTCCCAACTTTCCAGCGTCTGCCCATTACCCAGTTCCAAAATCACTTCCACATTTTAAATTATCTTTATAGCAATACCCCACTTCTTTTGGTACCAATGTTCTGTATTAGTCCATTTTCACATTGCTATAAAGAACTACCTGAGACTTGGTAATTTATGAAGAAAAGAGGTTTATTGACTCACATGTCCACAGGCTTAACAGGAAGCATGACTGGGAGGCCACAGGAAACTTACAATAATGGCAGAAGAGGAAGCAAGGTACATCTTACATGGTGGCAGGATAGAGGGACAGTGAGAGGGTAACAGCCACACATTTTTAAACCATCAGATCTCATGAGAATTTGCTCACCATCACAAGAAGAGCATGGTGGGAAACCACCCCAAAGATTCAATCACCTCCCACCAGTTCCTTCCCTTGACACGTGGTGATTACAAGTTGAGACACAATTTGTGAGATATGGGTCAGGACACAAAGTCAAATCATATCATTCTACTCCTGGCCCCTCCCAAATCTCATGTCCTTCTCACATTTTAAAACACTGAGGTTATTTCTTTTGGGGAGTAAGACCATACATGTACCATTTTCATTGCATCATATCAATGACACATACTGTCAACATGATTTATCACTGTTGATGTTTACCTTGATCATCAACTGAGGCAGTAGTTGTCAAATTTCTCCACAGTAAGGCAGCTACTTTTATTCCTTTCTATACTATACATTTTTGAAAAAGAGTCACTATGCATAGCCCTCACTTTAAAACTAGAGAATTGTGCTCCTATCTTCTTGAGAGTGACGCAGTTACACACATTATTTGGTATTCTTCAAGTTTTTTTTTTTGTTCCACCATGTCTTATTCAATAAGTGAAGATTTATGCATATTTATTTTATATTTTGGCTAAAATTCAATGCTACTTTACTCATCGTTCTATCCATGACTTTTGAGAATTCTTTCCATTGGATCCTGTGTCTCTTTGACAGACCCCCACCAGTGTGTATTTATGTATGTATGTGTTTGTTTGTGTGCAAGTGTGTGTGTGTGTTTAACCCTCTCATGCTTTAGGTGCTATGAGATGATCCAGGTGCATCTTGCATATTTCCAGCCCCAAACCTACAATCAGTCATTTATCTATGGAACTCTGATTTCTTCTATTGGAAAATTGTATTAGAAACTAAGATCTGGGTACTCAGTGTACACTTGTCCAGTGAAATGTCATTTTTTAGACACTCTCAGCTGACAGAGCGAAACAATATATATATGTGCATTCTAATCCATGTATATACAGATATCTATAAACATTATCACATGTACCTATAGTAAGCTAAACATGACTTATACTAATGTCTCCAATGTAAATCCATTACCACTTTGATGATCCTAGCCTTCTCCCTTCATTTATTTGTAAATTCCCCTTCCAACAGTGTGAAAGATGGATCCCACAGTCCACTATCCATTTATGTAATTATTTAACTCCAGCATAAATGTATAGCAGTATCAAAATTGTTAACTACTGGGGAAAAACATTTGTTAACTAGAGTGTAGTGCTTATGCATAGTTCTTTTGCCTAGTCTCAGATTCCATTCATTTCCAAAATTTCTTAAGTAAAAACCTTTTCTCCTAACACTTTCAGTGTGGTTGTTTCATATATTTGAAATAAGTTCAAATTTTTGTCATACATTGCGTTTCATCCCGAGATCTCTGATATTTTTAAAATTTCTTTAAA
Source organism: Chlorocebus sabaeus (assembly GCF_047675955.1). Classification (NCBI taxonomy): domain Eukaryota; kingdom Metazoa; phylum Chordata; class Mammalia; order Primates; family Cercopithecidae; genus Chlorocebus; species Chlorocebus sabaeus. The sequence continues at coordinate 5,510,783 of NC_132927.1, forward strand.
AAATATATTGTTTAACTTTTGTACTGCACTTTCATATGGATTTTGACAAATGTATAATATGTATCTAACATTGTAGTAGTATACTGAATAGTTTCACCACACTGCAAATTCCCTGTACTTTACCTGTACATTTTTTCTCCATTCCTCCTTGCTATCACTGATCCTTTTACTGTCTGTAGATTTATTTGCCTTTTCCAGAATGTCATATAATTGAAATGATAGAATGTAGGCTTTCCAGGCTGGCTTCTTTCACTAAAATAGGGATTTAAGATTCATTCTCATCTTCATATGACTTAATAGTGTTTTTCTTTATATCACTGAGTAATATTCCATTGCATGAATATACTACAGTTTGTTTATTCATTCACTTTTTGAAGGACATCTTGGTAGTTTCCAGGTTCTGGTAATAATGAAAACAGATTTTATAAACATTCATGTGTTAGGCTTTTGGGTGAACATAAGTTTGTAAAAGAGTTGGGCAAATATCTTGCAGCGCAATTGCTGGACCATGTGGTAAGACTGTGTTTAGCATTATAAGAAACAGCCTGCTTCAAAACTGGCAGTACCATTTTGCATTCGCACACACAATAAATGAAAGTTCCTGCTGCTCCACATCCTCACCACCATTTGTTAGTGTTAGAGCTTTTTGTATTGTTTTAGTTTTACTCATTCTACTAGGTGCGCAGCAATATCTCATCATTGCTCTAATTTGAAATTCCCTAACAACAAATGATGTTAATTATTTTTATATACCTATTTGTCATCTGTATATGTTCTGTGATGAAATTTCTGTTTTTATTTTTAAATCAATATTTTTTAAGAATTACATTTTAAGACTTATTTCTATACTTTAGGTACAAGTCTTTTTCAGGCATGTATTTTGCAAATATTTATATATTGGCCTGGACTACTATTATCATTCCTTAATGGTGTTGAATTTAATTTGCTGATATTAGGTTAATAATTTCTTCATCTATGTTCATGAGAGATATTGCTCTGGTTTTCTTTGTACTGGGTCTTTTTCTGGTTTTGGTATTAGGGTAGCATCAGCCTCAAAGAATGTTAGAAAGTATTCCTACTGTTTCTGCCTTTTGGAAGAGAAATGATATGTTTAGCAAACATTTAATGAAAAAATATTATTTCTCTACAATTTCTATTGTATTTTTTTCATTAAATGTTTGCTGAAAGTAAACCTAACTGGTGCTTTCTATTTTGGAAGGTTATTAATTATTGATTGAATTTTTTGAATATACATAGGTATATCCAAAGAAGGTAATCTCCTGTATGAGTTCAGCAGTTTGTAATTTTCAAGGCATTGGTCCATTTATTATAAAGTACCAATTTAATAAGCATAATGTTGTTAATATTTCTTTACTATTCTTTTGATGTTTGTGGGACCAATACAGATAATATATCTTTCCTTTCTGATACTGTGAATTTCTGTATTCTCTATTTCTTCTTGGTTAACCTTCTTACAGGTTTATCAATTTTGTGTATCATTCCAAACCAGCTTTGGATTTCATTGATTTTTCTCTATTGTTTTCTGTTTTCAGTTTCATTGATAACCTGCTTCTATTCACTATGTTACTGTTATTTGTTTAACTTATCCAAGGACCATAATCACACAATACATTGTTACAGTTACTCCAAATAAAAATATACCTTTTATAATTAATAAGAAAAAATATTTTAATTTTATTTAATGCCTTTAATTTTGCCTCCTCTGATGTTCTTCCTTTCTTTATTTAGATGTGAGTTTCTGAATGATATCATTTTCCTTCCCTCTATAGAATTTTAAAAATATTACTTGTAGGGAAGATCTATTGATGATAAATTTCCTCAGATTTTTGTCTGAGAAAGTTGTTACTTTGTCTACAAGTCTGAAGAATAATTTCACTGGATATAAAATTTTAGATTTCATTTTGCTTTTCTTTTAAAACTAAATATTTCACTTCACTGTCTTTTTGATAACATAGTTTTAGAAGGAAAGTCTTCCATTATTCTTTTCCTTTTTCCTGAAAAGTAAGTTTTATTTTGTTTTCTTCTGATGACTTCTTTCAGAATTTTCTCTTTGTCTTTTTTTACTGAAGTTTGAGTTTAATATGCTTAGATAGTTTGGTGTTTATCTTTCTCAGTGTTCTCTGAGCTTTCTAGATCTATGATTTGGTTTGGCCATTAATTTTGGAAAATCCTCAGCCATTATTCCTTCAAATATTTCCTCTGTCCTTTTCTCTCTGTCTTTTCCTTCTGCTATTCTCATTATATGTAAGTTACATTTATTGATTCTTATATTTTTTTCTAATTTTTTTTCCTCTTTTCTCTTTGCATTTCTGTTTGGAAAATGTATAATGATTTATCTTCATGTTAACTTTTGTCAGCTGATGATCCCTTGTAAAGAATTTTTCATTTCTGTTACTATGGCTTTGATTTCTAGCAGTTTCCTTTCATGAAGGTTTTATCATTCTGTTTAATTTACCTGTCTGTTCTATTAGGCTCTCAACCTTTTTTTATAGCATACCAAACATATTAGTAACAGTTATTTTAAATTCCTTGATGATTCCAACATCTGTGTCATAGCTGAGTCTTATCTGATGTTTGCTTTGTCTTCAGATCATTTTCTCTTGCCTTTTGTTATGTTTTGTAATTTTTTTTTGGTTGAAAGTCAAATGTGATGCATGAGGTAGGTGTTAGAAACTGAGGTAAGTAGACTTTTAGTGTGGGGTTTTATGATAATGTGGCTAGGAGAAGGGCCATGTTTACTGTTTGTTGTAGTTGTAGGTGCCAGAGAATTTGAATGCCTAGAGTGCCCTTGTTTTTGTCTCCCCTGTTGTGTTTAGTATCCCTCCGAACTCTTTAGATAGAGTCTATCTTACAGCTCTTTGAGAAATAACACTGTTATACTGGATCCTTATTGATGTGATGGTAAGGAGTCAGGGAGGAAGAGCATTCTACAGTATCATGATTAAATCTCAGTCTTTTAGTGGATCTTTAGACATAGACTGTAACTTTCACAAGTTACAGTTCTTAGATTTTTTTTTCCACTTAAATGTCACAGAAAGACCAGACGATACTGGAGTGGAAGGAAAGGCTTCCTTATGCCTTCTTTATCATTAGGTGGGTAAGGCTCCAGTAAAGTCTTACCCTTACAGAGTAAACTTTTGTGTGTGTGTGTGGAGAATACTCTACGAGTATGTAACACTGGCTAATTTTCTCCTTCTCCTCCCAGAACAGAAGATATTTTTTGACTTTTCAACATGTGAATTCAGTGTGGTTCCTGCAGGAAAAGCCCAAGAAAGTATTTGAGGGTTTGGAGTTTTGAGCACCAAGATTGTGGCTCACAGGAATTTCTCATTCTCATGGTAGTCCACACTCAGCCTCCAACAATAAATTAAAACTATAACTTGAGTGTTCTTATCAGTTTATGACTCCAGTGGCTTCTTCCCCAGAAAAGGAGATTGAAAGCATGTCTCCATATTTTCCTGTCTCTATAGATTTCAAGGTAGCAATGTACTCTGGAACCTCAGTTTTCTCATGTGTCTAGTAAAAGTATTAAAAAAGTAAAAGCATTTTACGTGTCAGAGCTTCTGATGGTTAATTTCATGTGTCAACTAGATTGGGTTAAGGGATATGCAGATAACTATTAAAATATTGCTTCTGGATATATCTGTGAGGGTGTTTCTGGAAGAGATTAGCATTTCTATAAGTACACTGAGTATAAAAGATATGCCCTCACCAATGTGGACAGGTAACATCCAATCCATGGAGGACACAAATAGAACAAGAAGGCAGATGAAGGATGAATTTGTTCCTTCTGCTTGAACTGGGACATCTTCTCCTGCTTTTAGACATCAGAGCTCCTGGTTGGCAGGTCTTTGGATTCAGACCAAGAATTATACCATCATTTCTCTTGATTCCTAGGCCTTCAGATTTAGACTGAATTACACCATTGACATTTATGGTTCTCCAGTTTGAAGACAGCAGGTCATAGAACTTCTTAGCCACCAATATGTGAGCCATTTCCTGTATATATTTCTTATTGGTTCCATTTATCTGGAGAACTCTAACTAACACAGAGTTGAAATCAAAAGTCTAATTTATTTTGCTTTAAATCATGTAATCATGAAAAATTTTACTAGAAACAGCCTTTTTTTTTTTTTTTTTTTTCTGAAGGCACAGTCAAGTCTCTATTCTCATAAACATAAGGATCCATAGATGGGCTTTCCTCTTCTAAGGCTACAGTGGAAAACCATGTTCCAGGAGAACTATGAGTCCTGGAGTCATTCTCAAGTCTCCTGGAAACCCCCACACTTGAAAATATAAAATTGATATCATCATCCTCCAAGTTTTGTGTCACTGCTTTTAAAAGTAGTAATATATATGCCACAATATGTCTCATTCTAAAGGTTGAAAATTTTTATGCTATGACTATAATGACATCATTCTGCCTCCCACAGAAGGCTTTTGCTTGGAGAATTCAGCAAGAGAACAAAATTAACAGGAAACGCCACTTTCACACACACAGATGGAAAAATGTTAACATCTCCTGAATTCTATGACAATCTCCTAGAGGAGAACATATATGTCACTATAACGTACCAACGATGTGCAAACACATCTTATGAGCAGGTGCTAAACTGAGGTCACTGCTGAAAGATGGAAGTTTTGGCAGCACTGAGAACAAAAGATTCTTCCTAGGCGCAATTTCAAGCTAAGCAATAAGAATCATGTGTAAGAAATTTTCCAGGCAGGATAAAACTTCGGGATGCTTTGGTGACATTATATGAAGAGGCCTTCTATTCTGTTCCACCTTCATTTCGCAGATCATGCAGAAATCTTACTCCTTACTTAAAGATTTTTTTGGAATAAAATTAAACATTTTTATGAAAAAACTTAAATAATATTGTGATTGTTTCAATATAAAAAAGAAATATGTGACCTTTGCCCTCCTTGAAGCCTGACCTAACAATGAATTACGAAAACTGTGCAGAAATATCTGGCAGATTCATTTTGCTCAAATTTCCCTCTGTGCCTCTGCACCTCTAAAATGCATTTCCATGTTGCCAATCTGCTGAGAATAAAGAATTACTTAAATTTGTTCAGAATAACAGTTGAAATCATACACAGTCAGTTCTATATCTAGAAATAATGTTAACATGGTTTGTATATACAAGATAGAGTGAATATTCTTTTCTTTTTCATAAGTAATCCCAAGAAGGTTTACTCTGAATGTTCACAGAGCTGTAGAGTGAGAATAAGAAGTATTTGTTATATTTGTGAAAATGTAAGACAAATGAGATCTACAAAATTTTATAGTGAGAAGAATGATATTCTTGTTGATAGCATAGGAGAGATATGAGACTATTAAACATTAATAGCCTATCAAGCTGAGTCATTATTCAGAGAATTGAGCACAGAATCAAAATATTACCCTACTCCAATTTGTCTTTCAAGTACCACCATACATCCACACACATACACACACACACACACGTACATACACACACCATACAAATAAGTGTACAAATATCCTCTTCTAGTAATCAGCTACGGTAATTATCTCCCCTCTATTGCCTTTGCAATTTGTTCCTTTTCTCCTGTCTCCTTTTTTGCTAGATTGAAGGAAACTTCAGTGTGGCAAAGCATTTTCCTCAACTCTACTTACTTTTCAATTTATAGCCCTAACTTCTTCCTTTTGTAACTCTTTCTTGTACTCTTAACGTCTGACATTGTGGGAAATTTATTATTATTAGACAATTAAATATACATTGCATCCACAGAATGGTGGGGATTTCTGGGTTTTGACTTTTTTTAACTTTTCCCTTTTAAGTGGGTCTCAATCCATATCCATATATGTCTGCTCTTAGAGGCACATGATAAAAGTCATTCTTCTACCACTTCCCTCTCATTTTCCATGCTTCCTCAATGCCCCACACACCCAGTAACATAAATACTGTTTTCTTGAATTTCATTATCATGTGATAGAACACCAGGAATAAGAGGGAGCTGTGGGAGATGAGGTCAGAACGATAGTAAGGTTATAGGAATTTGGACTTTTCTCTTCAGGTCAATATACTCTCAAGTATATTGAAAAATATACTTGAGACAATAGGTTGAATATACTGCAAAACAATAGCTTGAAAAAAATAATAGGTACAGTTAAAATTGTTCATAATCACATGATTATGATGTTATTAGGCTGATCACATTTTAACAATTTCCTCTACTAGAGAGAGCGCTTTAGAACCAATTTACCCTGTGACTCTCCCAAGAATATAGTATATGGCATTTGTCGTGAAACCCTTCGGCATTTTTTACAATATACATTGGAAATATGCTTTAGACAATGGAGGTCATAGAAATATTTATCTTGTTATTTTAAAGATTACTTCGATGGCAGCACATAGGATGATTTGAAGGTATTACGAATAGGCTAAATATCACCACATCTGTTAAACAAGCAGCAATGGGATAAAGCAAGCAACAGGACTGTTGAAGAGTTACTTTCAACATTATAGGTAAGAAAAATGGTGTTCTGAATAAGATGGTGCCATAGGCAATGGCAATGAAAAGGAGGAAGAGATTATTAAGAGCTTTTAAGGAAGCAGACTTAACAGGACTTATTTGACTATAGTTACAGGATGAGGGAAGAGCCCAGAGCAGGGCCCTGATTTCTGACACAGGAGCTGACTAAAGGACCATAGCATGATGTGAACATTCAAATCCGAAGGAAACTGGAGGATAGTAGAAGAAGGATGGTTTCAAAGAGGGGTGCTACAATGTGAGAAGCATGTGAAAAAGGGGTGAGAAAACTTCCCTACAGTTTTGCATGGAACTGTGCTTGCTCTAAAGGGCATAGGTTTTCGTGTCATGTGGCTAAGTAGAGTGAATAATTATCTCATATAATTTATTCTTTCAGCAATTATGTCTAATTTCTTTCATTGGTATTTGGTCCTATACAAATTTGATTGATACATTTTGTTGCTACTAAAGCTAAGACTGGACTCAGCTCTGGTACTGTTATTCTCTGTGTCAAACTCTTCAGTTGATCCAATTACCATCAAACAAATGAACAATTCTTCTTCTCTAAGTGAGGCTTGAAACCATGGTTGTCTCTATTTCTCCCTTCATATTTCAGTTCTACTTTTTCACCTTTTATAATGTTCTCACATCCAGAAGACTCCAAAATAATCCTGAAAGACACAAATGTAGAAATGAACAAGTGGAAAGACATACCATTACCTTGGGTGGGAAGAGTTAATGTATTAAATATGCAGTCTCCATAAAAATACCATTAGTTTTCATTTTCTTTGAAGCTCAACAGAGTTCAGTTTGAAAAAAAGAAGGAAAACCCTGAAATAAAGGATAATCTTAAAAAAGAAAAGAGTAAGAGTATTCTAGCCCTAAAAGTTGTCTACACATATTATGAACCTCCTTTAAATAATTAATTAATTAAGATGGAGTTTCACTCTTGTTGCCCAGGCTGGAGTGCAATGGCACAATCTTGGCTCACCGCAACTTCCGCCTCCCAGATTCAAGCGATTCTCCTGCCTCAGCCTCCCGAGCAGCTGGTATTACAGGCATGCACCACCACCCAAGGCTAATTTTGTATTTTTAGTAGAGATGGAGTTTCTACATGTTGGCCAGGCTGGTCTTGAACTCCCGACCTCAGGTGATCCACCGGTTTCAGTCTCCCAAAATGCTGGGATTACAGGCGTGAGCCACTGCACCCAGCCGAACCCTCCTATAATTAAGACAATATTGAATCTGTGTATGAAGAGACAGACAAGTAGCACAATACAGAGAGAAGCACTATTTACAGTGACTTTAAAACACAATAACTTGACTGTGTATCCTTGGTTGGATATATTCTAAGACTCAACAAAAACTTTAAAATAATTATACAGTTTGTGGATTATATTTGTAGATGTCAGTGATATGTTGTTATTATGAGACTTATGTGTGTCATAAGGGAAAGACAAATAAGGATTTATGAGTATGGTTAAAGGCCAGGATTGCTGACATGAGAGAAACAGGAAATAAAAGTAAGATAAAAGAAAAAATCACATACTCCTGAATTTGAATTGGAAACATCTTTATAAAGCCATAATAAATGTTGTATTTCTAAATACACATTTCTTATATTCGTCCTCTGGAAATATATATATGTGTGTGTGTGTGTATATATATGTGTGTGTATATATATGTGTATATATATATACACACACACACACAATTTCCAATACTATAGTAATGAGCACCTCTAGGACTCAAATTGTAATTTCTAAATATCATTTCATAATGCAAGTAATAAAGACTCCTTGGAGCAATAGAGGATTCCGAGTTCTGGGTAGGAAATTTAAGATGATCCTGGGGCATCGTATCATACAAGAATGTGAGAAAACTCTCAAAGGCTCCAGGGCTACATCAAAAAGCCTCAGAAGTCAACTTAAATAAGGATAATTGCAACAGACTGAAATATACCAAACACATTCTAATCCATGAGCTCATAACAGTTCTTTAAAAATGAAGAAATAAAACTCATTGGTCAACTTTGGAAGATGTTAGGAAATCAACTTAGGAAGATTCTAGGGAATCAATTTATCAGTTTGCAAACTGTTTTATAAAAAGCAATAGGCATCTGAGTTTTCTAAATGAGCTATGTAATCAATGTAAATCAATGTAATCAAATTATTGATGAGAAGTTTCCTGTTACAGTAGTATTTCAGTTAATAAATGATTGAAGTAGAATATTGCCATTTTGTAATGACTGCTATAATACCAACGAGGAAACAAAAGACAACAAAAGAACATATTCCTCTAATAGTACATAACACAATCTGTAAACAATTATTTTGGTTTTCTGTTTCTGTTTTTTTGTTTTCATTTTTTGTTTTTGTTTTTTTGAGACAGGGTTTTGCTCTGTTCACCTGGACTGGAGTGCAGTGGCGAGATCACAACCTCGTCCTTCTGGGCTCAAATGATTCTCCCATTTCACTCTCCAAAGAAGTAGCTGGCACTAAGGGTGCATGCCATGCTCAGCTATATATAATTTTTTTTTTTTTGATACAGAGTTTACCATGTTGCCCAAGCCGGTCTCGAATTCCTGGGCCCAAGTGATCTACTGTCCTTGGCCTCCCAAAATGCTGGGATTATAGGCATGAGCCATAGTGCCTGGCCCAATTCTGGCCAAAAAAAATTAAACCCAAATCTGTTCAAGATTTTAAATTCAACCACCATTTTCAGGAATACACAGGAAACAGAAGTGCACAGCAAATCCTACCCTGAGTATGTAGTCAGCAAAATGGAGACTGTGTTTCAAGAAAAAAGAGGTGAAAGATGAAACTGAAGATTTAAAGAGATTTCAGAAACATTGACCAACTGAAGTGAATGGGCCTTATTTGGACAATAATTCAAAGAAATTAATTATAAAGAAATTTTGTATAAAAATTGAGGAAATCTAAACACTGTGTGTTTGGGATTGTTAAAAATTTATTGATTTTTTAGGTATGAAAATGGTATTATGGTTGTTTGTTTTTCATTATTCCTTATCTTTTAGAAATTTATATTAAATAAATAGGTGAAGTGAAATGATGATTGGCTTCAAAGAATCTGGAGGTAAGGTAGGTAGGCAAGAATAAAGATAAAATAAGATTAGTCATGAATTGATAATTTTTGAAGCTGAGTGGTGAATATTTGGGGGTTCATTATATTCTCTTTAATATTGTTTGAAATTTTTCCTAGTAAAATATAAGAGACAGAAATTCATATTATTCCATTCGTCTGATTTCTTACATCAGGTTCTCCTTTTCCTGTATTAAAAAAAAAAAAAATTGCCATTACAGTGGTCTCTTCAACCAGAATTTTAACCCTAAGTTTCACCTTGAACAAGCTTATTATGTTCATTCTCTAAATCTTAAAACACAACTTTCTACAAGCAGCTACTTTGTTCTAAACATATAAGTGGTTCTCCACTTTCCTCAAAATAAACCTTAGTTTATTCTTTATTTGTAGTAAAGTATCTTATTTTTAAAATACCTTAAAATCTGTTTCTATCCAGCTATCTGAATATTTATTTTATTTTTCCTTATGAACTCTATGGTTTGGTCAAAGCACTCTTATTCTCTTATTTGTATTTGGTCTACTTGTCCTTAGAAGAAGTCATAGGAACTTCCTCTTCTACTCTTGTAGTACCTCCTGTCCCAGTAGGTACATTTATATTTATCTGAATGTGTTTCTTTCTCAAAGACCAATTTAAGTGTCACCTTCTCCATGAAGCTTTTTCTAAAGACACTTTGGGCTATGAACAATTCTCTCTTTAAACTCCAGGATAAATTATTTCCTTAATACTCATTTTATCACATGCTCCTCTACATGACTAGTGTTATTTTAACGCATGTATTTTACTTTTTCAATGTCGGGGACTATACCAGATTTGTATGTACTCAAGAACCTACTGCAGTATCTTACATAATAATTTTCCAACAAGTGTTTGTTGATGTTGTGGTTGTCATTGCTGCCATTACTGTCGTTGGGGGTTGTGATGATGATGATTGTGGTGGTAACGATAATGATGATAAAGGAAGTTCATTTGACGATAGCTGTCTGCATCCCAAAATTTTTCATTGAGATGACCTTGCTTCTAGATACTTATGGTTAAATTTGAGAGTATTAACTCATAGAACTAAAACTTCAGCTTTCCTATGGTCCTCAGAAGTCCAATTCATGTGTTTTAATAACTTAGTCTTCATAATCAAGATGATTTAAAACATGCAAGTAAGTAAACGAAAGACAGACAAAATTTAATTTTCAAAATTCTTCATTGACTTTCTACTTCTCAGAGGAAAAATTACAAATGTCTTGGTATAGCATCAAACTTTTACAGTCTGCTCTAAAATCCAAAATCAAATTTTATTTTCATTGTTTCCCTTAAGGCATACTCTACTTCAGTTAAAATCATCTAATTTTACGTATCTTTGGAATTATTCCTATATTGGCATTCAACTTCCTTAATTTAGATCTTCCCAATTTCCTAGTTTCAATCCCTTTTCTAAAGGAGCACCTGGCCTCTAAGTGTATACTTTCCAGTTCATGCTTCATCCTTCACTGAAGCCCAAGAAGGCTTAACCCTGCTTAAAATTCTTCTGTGACTGTCTTAGATGTAAAGGCTAAATGTTTTAACATAGTGTTCTGGACCCTTTAAATGATTGTAATACTTCAATACCTACTATATGTTTGGGACTTACTATAGAGTGTAAACACTATACACCCAGTCCTATGAGCTATTGTCTAATGAGGGGGAAATTGTTATAAACCAACAGACATAAACATGTGATCAAGAACAAGAGCTATGACACGCGCACGCGGAAATACATGCCGTGAGAAGGAAATTTAGAAAAACATATTTAGATTGAAGATCGGAAGAAGCCTTTCTACTGAAGTAACATTTAGGTTGGTTCCTCTATGTGCAGAAAAAGTTACCTGAGATAAACTTTGAGAAGGCTCTGAAACTTCACAGAGCGATGAAGTCACAACATACACCATCTGTTTGTGTTTATTAGCTGCTTAATCAAATATTAAGTTTTAGAAAAATTGATGATAGGAACTCTTTATGTAAATTATGATGACCCTTAGTATTATACACTACAAGTATTTTTCTGGTCTGCTATGTGTCTTTTATTGTTATACATATTTTTCCATCAGAAGTTTAAAATTTTCAAC